>NC_061536.1:13787500-13805000 GCF_022379125.1 Scophthalmus maximus | reverse complement strand
TCCTTCCTCCCTCCCTCTCTCTCTCCTCCTCCTCCTCCCCCCTCCATCTCTCTCTCCTCCTCCTCCCTCCCTCTCTCTCTCTCTCTCTCTCTCTCTCTCTCTCTCCTCCTTCCTCCCTCCCTCTCTCTCTCTCTCTCTCCTCCTCCTCCCTCCCTCCCTCTCTCTCCTCCTCCTCCCTACCTCTCTCTCTCTCTCTCTCTCTCTCTCTCCTCCTTCCTCCCTCCCTCTCTCTCTCTCTCCTCCTTCCTCCCTCCCTCTCTCTCTCTCTCCTCCTCCCTCCCTCTCTCTCTCTCTCCTCCTCCTCCCCCCTCCATCTCTCTCTCCTCCTCCTCCCTCCCTCTCTCTCCTCCTTCCTCCCTCCCTCTCTCTCTCCTCCTCCTCCCCCCTCCCTCTCTCTCTCCTCCTCCTCCCCCCTCCATCTCTCTCTCCTCCTCCTCCCCCCTCCATCTCTCTCTCCTCCTCCTCCTCTCTCTCTCTCTCTCTCTCTCTCTCTCTCTCTCTCTCTCTCTCTCTCTCTCTCTCTCTCTCTCTCTCTCTCTCTCTCTCTCTCTCTCTCTCTCTCTCTCTCTCTCTCTCTCTCTCTCTCTCTCTCTCTCTCTCTCTCTCTCTCTCTCTCTCCTGGCCCCCACCACCCTTCTCCCCCAAAAGGGAGGGAAGAAAAAAAAGAGTTGTAACATTTCAAATAAGTGAATGGAAAACCCCACAGTGATAAAAAAAAATTGGGAAAAAATCCTCATACACTTTGTTGCATTATAAAGTGTATTTGCCCAAAATATTCAGATTGTGACTCATTGTAAAATAAAAACATTTTGTTAATAAATACATTCAGGCAGCATATATATATCTATATATATAGATATATATAGATATATATAATGATATACTGCATACATATATGAGTGTATACTTGGTTATTTATATTTATTTGAGTATTTGTATTTCATGCTACTTTATTTCACACTCCGCTACATGTCAAATGAAGTTATTGCACTTTTACTCTTTACTGCTTATTAAAGATGTTACGTACAAAACATCCTGTGATTTACTGGATCAACCTCGTCCAACCTGCAGCATTTTCGGAAACTGGTCTTAACAGGAAGTGGTCATCTGCCGGAACGAGTAAATACGAGTTCTCCAATTGGTTTGGTCCGATTGGCATTTTATTAAATCACACGTCGTCTTTCCACCAAGAAACGTGCGTTAGGTCATTTGCAAGTGGCACTGAGGATCTGCACTGATCAAAGAAGTCGACCTTCTCGCTCCGAGGGGAAGAAAAACGTTCCTTGATAGAAAGTGACAGAGTTGAGGTTTATCTCCGTTCCACTGCGAGGCAGTTGTCATCAAACTCACGATCGCCACTCAAGACAGTTTCTCCAGGAATTTGTGAATCTGCACTTTGCAAGACTTCAGACACATTTAAAAAAAAATTAAAAATCACCACAAAGTTTATATTGAGAAGGTTGAAGATCCCTCGACAAGTCAGCACTTTGAAACTGTCAGACCTCCTGTCGAGTGCGTGTGTGTGTGTGTGTGTGTGTGTGTGTACGTGTGTGTGTGTGTGTACGTGTGTGTGTGTGTGTGTGTGTACGTGTGTGTGTGTACGTGTGTGTGTGTGTGTGTGTGTACGTGTGTGTGTGTGTGTGTGTGTGTGTACGTGTGTGTGTGTGTGTGTACGTGTGTGTGTCTGTGTGTGTGTGTGTGTGTGTGTGTGTGTGTGTGTGAGAGAATTACCTCGGCAGCTGGAGGGAACAGGAGAATGAACACGTACGAGGAAAAGACTGAAGTTCAGGTTTTTTTAAAAGCAGCATTTTATTTTAGTGCTGCGCTGAAAAACTGAGCAGCTAAGGAACCTCGAAGCTCTGGTGTATGTATATACGTACATATATATACATACATATATGTATACATAATACATATATGTATATATATGGAGGTTTGGGAAAAATCCATCATGTGCATCTACGCTCTTGTGCAGCTCGTGATTTCTGACTCAGCTAATTGGAAAATACTTCACACAGAAAGGTCATTACTAATTAAACACGTCATAATCAGGTTCTCCCTCTCTACATTTATCATCGCCACAATTTCCCTCTCACTGAAATCTCTGATTTTCTCGCTCACTTAAAAACGTAAAAAGTAAAATGTCTGAACTAACATTAATATTCAAATTTCTCAGTTAATATTTCATTTTTAAATAAAATGCCAGTAGAGATTTTGATGTGCGGTAAATGTTCTGTATGCTATTTTTTTATTATTTCTGTATTTCTTTCTTCAGGTATAATAAATATAGAACAACCTGCAGCTGCAAGTTCAGGCATGTTGGGAAATATAGTAACCTGTCAGATAAAGATGGACGACGTGACAGCTCCCAAGAGTGAGGCCAAAACATCTGGATCGCCCCCTGGTGGCTGGCTGCAGTACAGACGCATGCTCCATCTTTTGCAGATGGGACGCGGCCCTCAACGGAAAAACAACAACAAATCAAAGTAGACGTTCAATGTCATCTGTCGACTGTTTCTGTCGATTAATCGCTTGGGAAAGTGGAGACGTGTCGTCCATCTTTGTTTACAGTCCGTTGAGGCAGTGAGAAGGAAACAATCTTTTATCTTAATCTTAATCTTTATTCATGTATTTAATTTTAAACTGATTAAAACCAAACTGATCAGCAACATGAACACTTGGACACATCTGTGTGATGACGGTTAACGAGAGCTGCTTATGAAACCGTACTGCGCCATCTGCACGTTACTTTATTTTATTTTATTCTGGTTTTAATTATGTAGAATACATCAGGGATCCCTTTAGTCAGATACAATAAGAGAATGTCACGTTAGATCAAATCTTTTTATAGGATTTATAAAATATATATATATATACTAATAGGATGTCAAGTAATTATTCAGAGGTTATTACCAACAACGTTTTAATGAAAAGACGTAAGATTGTATCTGCTGCTGGTGTTTGGGTGGTCGCCCCCCCCCCCCCCCCCCCCCCCCCGGCGTGGACGTCAGCGGCAGAATGAAGCTGAACCTCGTCCAACGCCCCGGCCAACGAAACGCAGGCAGCTTCTGGGCGACGCGTTATCACTTTTAACTCGCCGCAGGGGCGACTCCGAGAATACCGGCATCACTAACGCGCTTATTCTCCACATCGAATCCCCAAACAGCTCTCGTCTATAAGAGGCGTCGTCAGGATGAGTAACATTCCTTGTGTTTCTGTTTTTCTCTTCTTCCAACAAAGCGTCCTACAGATACATGGTGGCGGACAAAATGTGATTGTGAGTTTAACTGCACCACAAACTTCAGGCTGCGAACTTAAATCAACACCAACCGGCGCGTTGCAACAAGAAACACGAAGATAATGACGCAAAGATCGACTGCATCTGATTTAGTTTAATGAACTGGCAACTCTGCGCACGTGGTGCTCTCATCCAAGACACACACACACACACACACACACACACACACACACACACACACACACACACACACACACACACACACAATTAGTCAGATTTTCTACTTTAAGGGGGTTTAGTAATAATAATAATAATACATTTCATTCATAGAGCACTTTTCTTTACACATGTGGACAAGAGGAGCCGGGAATCGAACCATGTCACCTGCTGTTGGTGCGTTTCATTTGAAGAGGACTCACGTTCACCTTCAACTTTGGAGTTTCATTCACGTGAAGCTGATCGACAGGAACCAACTCAGTCAACGAGCCCGCTGTTCTCACACACTCATAAATAAGTTATTTATATTTTTCTGTAATCAGACAAATTGGACGGACAGATCGGAAGCATTTTTTCAGAAACGTTGGATTTGAAAACCGTTCATTTGTTGCTGTGCGGAGCGAACTGTGTCATGACTAACTCATCGCTGAAGGTCTCTCACACACACACACACACACACACACACACACACACTCTCCACAGATGGCGATAAAAGCACAGGAGTGTGTCCGGCCGGACGTGCCTCACACATGGTGTCATCGTTGCTTCAAGAAGAACTAGAAGTGCCAACGGAGATATGATCCGAGTCACATCTCACAGCAGACGTGGAAGAAGAAGGAGCTCCCGACCTGACGTCCTCGTCCAGCGGCTCTCGACTCTTGGAGCGAACGCAGCCGCCTCGGGGGAATCAGCCGTCGATCGTGTTTCAATTCATCTGTTGTAGATAATGACGTCGTATGGTTCGATTCCCCGGTCACGAAAGTGTCAGCAAAAAAAATGTAATGTTGCTTTTCAGTGAAGAGTCTTTGTGGTTAAAGTTCATACAGTTTGTTGAATTGCTCTATTCATGCAGATCTGCACCAAACGTGGTGGAAGAGCCCAGCACGTGTTCATCTGCATATTCATTTATTTGCATAATCAATTTCTCAGTAGATAATGATTCATAATTTATTGTGTTGAGATTAACCCGTTTGTAGAAGTCCGTGCAGTCTTGAACAACTTTCCTTCACATGTGTCTGTTAGTCTGTTTGGAGGCTTGAATGCTTCTTACAAAAGAAAAAGTTTTAGTCTTTCATCCAGCAAATATGTGGTTTACTAGATCTGTCATGCAAAAGATGCAGACGAGTCAGTTCAGTTGTTTGTTACATCATCAACGTTAACTCTGCGAGAGAATTTTAATAAAGGTCCCGGTCGACTGTAGCTTATTAAAACAATTCGATAGTGATCAGGCTGCTCCACAGAAGATACTGTATCCACTTCATTTGTCATTAAGTCCATCTCAGACTTGTGTTGTACATATTAAGTGGAACATCAAGATTGTCCGGATCTGCACCAAAATTGGACGGACTCCTTCCTGGTCCACGTTCCATCGCTCCACCGAGTCGTGTGGAAATCTGTCCGGCAGTTTTGGCGTCGTGCCGCTGACGAAGAAACAAACAGAGCATCGCCTCCGTGGTCGAGCTCCTTTCCCTGTCGGTGTGGAAGTGACGTGCGTCCGCTTCCTGTTTCAAAGTCTCATCTTCAGATGTCGTTTGCCATTCGACAAGTCATCACGGGCGTCCGAGGCCGAGCTGTTCCCCCGAGCGCGAGCACACGTGAGTGTGTTAGACTGAAGCTGCCGGGGAACAAAGTAAGTGTGCGCTCAGTCGATCCTCCTCGGATAAACCAAGCTCATTAAAAGAAGGGAGGAGAAGCTCTGTGACGCACCTGTGAGATCAGTGGGACTCTGGAGGAGGAGCTGTCATTCAGCCAACTTTGATTTGGACCGTGTGACCGGCGAGCTCAATGAGATTAGCTCCGGGGCAAAGAGGCAGAGTTTTTACACTCGTAAATCCTCCGACCGCTGCCATCCGTCAACACGGATCAATCCCCACCGCGGCCGTGCAGCAGAGGAAAGGAAGCAGGAGAAGAGATCGCCAGAGGACTATTCTCGCTTCTCCAGCTCGAGCGCGACTGGAGTCACAGAACGTGACGGAGGGACACGGGCCCTTCCCTTTTCCCTTGTTCGTTCATGAAGTTATATATAAGTGGATTCCTCTCTCTTCCTTCTCGCCTTCCCCTTCGTTCGTTTCTTTCCATCACTCGTCTCCATCTTCTTTCCTCTTGTTAAGGACTTTACATCCACTCTTCCTTTTAACCATGTCTCCTCGGTACGGATAAAGAAAACAAGTAAATGACTTTCTCCCACGTGGGACGATTGTTGTCATCCTGGAGAGACGCTGGTTTTCTAAACTTGTTCTCCGTTTATATTTCATCTTTATTGAACCAGGAAGTGTCTAAACCAACCAATAAGGCGTCACGATGACGCTGCGGCGGCTACGGACGGATGTTAAACTGCGAGACTGGACATTTTGTCTGTGAACGTTTTACTCGCATGTCCAGTTTCAAGGTGTTTTTTTTGCGGCGTACTTGCAGTTCAGCTGTAAAGAAAGATAGTTTTCCAGAGACGGAGTTGTCCCGCAGGATTTCCCTGCTCAGCGGCACTGCGGCAGCGGCTGGACTCACGCCGCCTCAGTCTTTGTGATGAGCTCAGCGCTCTTTGAGACAACTTCATGAAGATGAGCGGAGTGGGAAAGAAAAGAAGAAAGAAAAAAAAAAACAGGGCACAATGACTGAAATTCCCTGAAGGACCATGTGTCCCTGCCAACACAAAGAAAGAGAAGCCATCGCTGGTCTCATCTGGTCTCATCTGGTCTCATCTGTTCTCATCTGGTCTCATCTGGTCTCATCTGGTCTCATCTGGTCTCATCTGGTCTCATCTGGTCTCATCTGGTCTCATCTGGTCTCATCTGTTCTCATCTGGTCTCATCTGGTCTCATCTGGTCTCATCTGGTCTCATCTGGTCTTCAGTCGCCTGCTGCCCGATGACGGGATGTGGGAGGCTCTGAGGGGAGCGACGGCCACGGGGGGATTCAGGCCGGAGCAACGGAGAAGGAGCAGCCGCGACTGGAGCGACGGCACTGATGGAGCCGCTCGACGTCCCGGTGGAATGATTGTCACAATTAGCGCTGAATGAAAGGGAGAGCTCAGCGGAGCTGGTGTCTTCATGTGGTATCGACGCTATGGTAAATACGAGTTGCTAATTTGGAGACCAGAGTTCCCCAGTTGGGGCGACCAGAACCCTTCCACATGTCGGAGAAGAGGACAGATCCAGTAATGGATGGTACGTACTTCTTTATTTTATAACAGTGCGACAAGTATAAGCTGTTAATCTGTAATCTATGTTCACCTAACTTGATATAGACCAATGCCATTTATCGGTCTATCCATAGTAAACAGACCACAGTCTGCTAGCGCGGTACAAAGTTATTGCATTGGCCTTTTTGCCATTTCGCAACACAACACTTGAACATGACCTTCTCATAATTGCGCCTTCACAAGTGGGAAGTAGCATCTTTCAACTGGCACATGAAGGCAGCATTAAGACCATCGCCCCCTAAACCCAGTAGCACAGTTCCTTCTTATCTGATGTCTCTGGTTTTTATTTCAGTTTTTCTCGGTCGAAGACGTCAGTAGTCGTGTGGACGACCTCGCTGGTAGATCACATCCCACACATGAACAAGGCCCCACTCTTGATTTGGTTTTTACTACGGTTTTTATTCATCAACTCCAAGACTTTTGAGGGACTTTGCCTCTGAAGTAGCTGCTCATCCCTCAAAACGTACGGCTCACTGTCGCATCCTTAATGAGATCAGCCAATCGTTTCACCCCTGTGTTCTCTCTGCTCAGAGCGGCGGCCTAACCAGGTGTTATGAAGCAAATTACCTGGGTGATCAGTTTAATGTTTCCACGATCGCATTGCTCCCATCAGGCCGCGGTCGAGGCGCGAGTCAGAATCACTCACCTCGGGTAACGACGAGGACGCTCCTCATCCACAAAGAGAATTTGGAAAAGCAGAGAAGATGGAAGAAACTACAAGTTCGCTTCCTTCAGATGAGACAGTTATTGTCTGCTTATAATTTATTAATCAAAAGACTTAAATATTTTACAAACTCTGGATCTCAGTTTCTTTCGAGTTCAAACCTCATGGAACGGCATCCCCCTCGATGTAAGTCTTTACAGCTCTTTTGTTCATTTTTATTATCGATTTTCATAAATTTAGATGGTGTTAAAGAAGTAACTGAGTTCCTTGGCCCCGACAGACTGACTCGTCAGATAATGTTGAATAGGGTGAAGGCCTCAGGAGGACCTGAGCCGGTTACACATCCGCGACATGATCCTGCTGAGACGGAAAGAACAACAGTCAATTCTATTCTCTGCTTTTCTTTCGGAATCGATCCGTGTGATGAAACGCGACTAATCACCAGACTGTTCCGTCGTGTGATCTAATGATCCATAGTCACATGAGGAGGTGAGGCCTTTGCATCTACCTCCAACTCGCCCGGTGCCTCGTCCTTTTCAATCGCTCGCTCTGGACAGAAGCTCCTGATTCATGCGCGGTGAACAAAGAGTAGATATGGGAGCATCACAGCGATGGATCACAACAGCATTTATATTTAATCTACAGGTTTAAAGATACTGGGTCCTCTTCCTTTCTGAGACGAGCCTTTGAAAGGAAGACAAAACAGTTTGATGGAAAAGTGGTTGGTTGGTTTAAAAGGAGTGAAAGTGTGCGTGAGCATATACCAGAAAGTCATTACATCAGTTGACCAATCCACAGATCCACAATCAAAGAGGTTACTCGCGCAGGAAATCCATCTGAAGTAAATGATCCTTGTCTTCATTGACGCCGAGGTCTGAGGTTGTAAAAGCAAAGTCTCCTGAGAACACACAAGAATGAATATTCATTCAATCAATGGAGCCGTCGCTGTGATCGGTGGCGTGATCACACCAGAAGGTCATGATTGACGGAGTGACTCCCAGTGAGTCCCACAGCTGTAATCAGACCACGTCTGCCACTTAAGACACGGGAGGATGGAGGCGCGACGCCTCCTCCGTTGTGTTTCATCCCCCGGCACATGGAGGCCGGCGGCGGCACTAACAAGCCGTCCCACCACATGCACGTGTGTCCTACTGGAGAGAACGTCCGTCTACGTCTGTGATGACGAACAGACGCCTGTGACTTACTTACGTAGACATTTCTTCTTGAAACCCGGACATCTTCAAAGACAGGAGTCATTGGATCTTGTTTTTCGAACGACGACGACCGTTCATGCGCAGATGACAGCTGACAACCGAAATAAGAAAATTGTGAAACCGAAAAGAATGAAACACTTGGCGGAATACCGCATGTGAATTTGTCATCTGTTCAAAATCAAAATCAATTACAAAAACTACAAATTTTAAATGTTTATCTGACACTGAACTTTTTCTATTTAACATTGCAGCAGGCATTATACCAAATATCTTCAAATAAATGAAATAGTGAAACAAAATAACAAATATTTTCCCTTGAGCAGTGTGAAAACTGAACGTGAGCTGCTGCAGTATCTACAAATACATCCGTCACACGACAGGAAATAAACTGTGACTCTTTGATATGCAAGCACATTTCAATAAAGACTGCACGTCTGTGACATGATGAGAAACTCTGAGGTGGACTCATGTTTTTCACATTCGATCAATAACGTCCGAGCTGAAGTGACGCAGAAGAAAGAAACGGCTCAATAGTGAACAATAGGCGTGTTCATACGTATTGATATGTTCTTCCAAGTACAGACTTCATGGTGTTTTTATTCCTGTTCAAAGTGAAAATTTTGCAGCTTCAGCTCCGACGGTCGATGTGGCTCTGTGACGACGTAGAACCATTTGAAAAGAGCTGAAACTTCCAGCGCTGCTCAAATATGTCGCGTAAACGTCGGGATTACAATGACGATCACGGGTTCGATTCCTGCCAACGGCCTCCGTCCAGCTTGTTCCACGCCGCCCTGGAGACGTCGATCCTGCTCCTCGTCCAGAGAGAGTTCCAGTTGGCAAAGCTGCCGAGGAGAAAAGGCCATTCTCCAAAACCTCCCCAATATCTCAGATCTGCCATCGGCCTGTGATGAAGCTGGAAAGACCCTTTTTTTTTTTTTGCCATTCAGGATAAAAAAGAGCTTCTGGCTCCTGATGAATCCCTTTCTGCTCCCTCCTCCCTCCCTCCATCGTCCTTCCTGTGATGACTTTGTGAATTACAGACGGACCAGAGGAGGAGGCAGACAGACGGGCAGCGGCAGGTACCAACACCTGGGAGAGAGCGGCAGACTGAACCCAGGTGATGGAGCCGTGGGACGGAGGGAGGAAGACGCGGACGGAGCGACAGCTGCGAAGGTCGACAGGTTCTCTTACAGCGAGCCCACGTTGCCCTGGCAACAGACAGACAGCTGATCAGTCACTCGCCGACCCGCGGAGTTCCGCCTCAGTCGATCTTCTCCACCGTCCCCCAGGGGACAATTAGGCAAACCGCCAGAGACCGAGAGAGGACGGACAGAAAGACACGAGACAGACAAAAATTGTTTTGTCAAATGAAAAACCGGTGACACATACGCAGATGTTCAGGACTTGGTCGTTTTTTTTCCTGGAAATCTCCTTGTCGACTTTAGTGACTCTTTAGATTCGACACTCGGTGGAGTTCTCGTTCGCCTCGGAGCTTTCGTCGGTTCCACCGTCTCCACGCCGACGGGTGGAGGTTGTGAAGCAGATGGGTCCGCGGCCCTGTGCAGCTCGCCCCCCCCCCCCCACAGTTACCGAGTGATTCCTCCCAGCATCGACAGGACGTCCATATTTACAGCTCGCTGACGAGCGACGAGGTCATTTCCTCCTCAGGCCTCTTGGGACGGGGGAAATAAACAACACGTGGACGTCCTCCGGGAATGTGACCGGCACAGCGGACCAGGAAACAATCTCATTCCATTTGGGTTTGGATAGAAAATCACTTTGGCTTTGACGGAGAGTTTTGGTTCGGCTGCTGTTGTGAAGTCACCGTAGTTCCACGTGTAGTTTGTAGGTTACGACATGAGGATCATAAGACATGTCGTCTTAAATCGTCTCCTCAGAGAAACAGAGTGTTCTCCTCTTCGCAGTGGAGCCTCAGTCTCAAGTCATCACATCCGTCATCCGATCACATGAGGGGCTGAGTGATGAAGGCCGCCATGTTGCCCCAGCCGCCGCCGTCAACCAAGTTAGCGTTAGCATTACCAGTTAGCATCCACGAGAGGACGGCGGGTGTGTCAGCAGACAGTTAGCATTACCAGTTAGCATCCACGAGAGGACGGCGGGTGTGTCAGCAGACAGTTAGCATTAGCAGTTAGCATCCAGGAGAGGACGGCAGGTGTGTCAGCAGACAGTTAGCATTAGCAGTTAGCATCCACGAGAGGATGGCAGGTGTGTCAGCAGACAGTTAGCGTTAGCATTAGCAGGTGGTGAAGTTGCCTCTAACCATCTTGTTGATCACATTCCTCCAGCGGTCAACCTAGCGCCAGCAGCTGTTGTGGGCGGGGCCTGTGTCATTTGCATATCTTGAATATTCAGAGTCTCAGAATTCCTCAGTGAGGGAGAGAGTGGATGGTTTCAGACAATATGAAACTAAATATTAGGCAGAGCAGATTATTTCTATAGACTTTGTACTGGAGACTGGATGGGATCTTTAAGCACTTCTGGAACCGAGCGCTTGCGAAAATGAATTTCTAAAGGTCGACTAATTCTCCCCATTTGCTTCTCCTGCAGCCACTTTGCAATTCAGTTGCAGCAGAAGATTGATTTCACTTTTCACATTTCGCTGCAGCCAGAAACTTCTGTCTCTCTCTCTCATTAACGAATCACTTGAGGTCCTTCAGGAAGCTCGTCATTTGGATGGGTACGGTGGGTAACTGCTCCAAAGACAGAATCATTCGTTACATATTTAGATGAACGTCTACGTCCAGAAACATTTTTTCGTGAATCGTATTCAGTTCTCAAACTAGATGATGAAGACGACGTTTTTGGCCAATTTTAGGCAAAGCACACGCTGCGACTGACAGATTGTCGGTTGCGTGGGACGACTTTACTCTCCCCCCCCCCCCGGCCACGTCAGTCTGCTGAGTCAAGACACACGATCCAATTTACACTTTGAAACTGGAAAATGACCCTGACATGAACGGATGCTCGTCTTTCATAAAACTACTTTTGGTCACATTCGTGGAAGACGCTGTTGACAAAAACGGTTTGACTTCCCTTATTGTTACACACGCACATGCACACACACACACACACACACACGCACACACACACGCACACGCACACGCACACGCACACACACTTGTATTTTATTTTAAAGGGGCACTGCAGCTGTTTTACATTAAGTTCTGCTACAACTGTCTTATCCCCAAGGAAGGTTATTGAAATCACATCCACCACATCTTTTACCAAACCAAACTTGTTTTGGCATCGAGACGTAACCAACCACAAACAATTCATAAGCTTGAGTGCATTTATTATTATCATTATTATTATTATTATTATTATTATTATAGATTAACTCAATGTGTCCTCAGAATAAACACAGTTTCAAGTCAAACAGACTTAACGCATGAGGACATTCAATGGGCTGTAATTCCACTCGGCATATTGATTTCCTTAGATGAAACATCATATAAAAGTGTTGATATGATAATTAATAGAAAGAGAATCTTACAGTTGGCAGACATTCACTCGAGCAGCTGAAGTTAGATTTAGAAAAATTCTAAAATAAATATAGAAAACATAAATGAAATAGACCCCAGAGCTCCCGTTGTCTTCTGATACTCAGATCTTTCCCTCAGCTGCGTAAAGACGAACTCATCCCATCTCTTTTTATTTTCATCAAGCTGCCAAGAAGCAACAGACAGAACCAGAGCCGGCTGACATTTAGAGCCTCGCATCAATTACATCAGCAAGGGAAAAAAAAGAAGATTATTATGGGATTATTCTGAGAAAAGAGATTTAGTTTTTTTAACGTTCGGATTCTCACACCGGTGATAAATATTCACGCTGAAACAAACTGTTACGGTTCAGCAAAATATACAGACACGGAATGAAACTTTCATAATAACGCAGTAAATCAGACATGGGAAGTAAAGACTTTTAGGAAATGTGAAAATGAAAATGAGGGAGAAACACGTCCCTCCTCTGACGTTACTGAGGACGGACACTGAGAGAATTCACAATGAGATTAACATTTCTACATGAATACACACCGTGATGTATTGATTGTATTCTAGGTTCTCTTCCTTCGACCTGCTCCATTAGTAGATTTTGGTTAGAAGAAACAAATCCTTCAAGATGAAATACCGTAATGCTTTGGATTGACTGAACATTTAAATCAAATCATTTTTATTAATAATAATAAAAGACATGAGGGAGTGTGGTCAAAGGGTTTGTGCAGTGGTGCGATGACACCAGAGGGGGGCAGCACTGTGCTGCAGAGACACCAGGGTCCATGTTGTCTCACACACACACGCACACACACACACACACACACACACACACACACACACACACACACACACACACACACACACACACACACACACACACACACACACACACACACACACACACACACACACACACACACACACACACACACACACACACACCTCTCTACCCTTCAGGAGAAAGAAATTCTACAAAACGTTCCAGCAACTTTTCGAGACATTGCTTCCCAAAGGAAATCCATGCATCTCCAAAATAACCCAGTAGAGTTTCTTATATTTTTTACTTTCACAAGCGTTTCTCAGAAGTAGCTCCTGAAAAGGAAGAAGGTCAAACTCTTTGATCATGATCGTGGTTTTCAGCGATAGTTCAGCCGAAGAGACATTTTGAATGTGGCGAAGCGGCTTCGTCCTCCCTTTCAGTCAGCGTGTTCGTGGCCTCATCACACGTTCATCCAGCTGCAGGCAGCGATGCAGATGACAAGGTGGGGGGATGTGAGGGGGTTGTGAGGGGGGGGGGGGGGGTAATTTACATACTAAAATCTGCCCAATTTCTCGACGTGCAGTGGAATATTTCACCACACTGAAATATAAAGTGTCTGCAGACAGAAGGAATCCAGCGATGGGAGGCGGGAGGCAGCTCAGCGTCTGAAAAGAACTAAATGAGCACAATTATGCGGCGGCGGCGGCGGCGGCGTATTAGCCGGCGAATGTGACAGAGACGGTTTATGCAAAAGAGGGGCCGGGGAAAATTAGGATGGTTGCAACAGATTTATTTTCTCCGTCGCCTCAGGTCCTCTGGGACGACACAGACAGAGTGGTCTTCTGTTTTTGTCACTTCTTGAGTATATTAATACGTTTGACTACTTTCAAGTCAAAACAGTTCCAGTCCGCTTGAGAAACTATGAATCAGCTGTTATCGTCACAACATACCAACGCAGCGAGTTCGGGCCCACGGAACCAGAGAACATCCACCCGTTCTCTGTCAGACGTCTGACGACAGGACGTCTGACGACAGGACGCCTGACGACAGGACGTCTGACGACAGGACGCCTGACGACAGGACGCCTGACGACAGGACGCCTGACGACAGGACGCCTGACGACAGGATGACAGGACGTCTGACGACAGGACGTCTGACGACAGGACGCCTGACGACAGGACGACAGGACGTCTGACGACAGGATGACAGGACGTCTGACGACAGGACGTCTGACGACAGGATGACAGGACGTCTGACGACAGGACGTCTGACGACAGGACGACAGGACGTCTGACGACAGGACGTCTGACGACAGGACGACAGGACGTCTGACGACAGGTGGATCTCAACGACTGACACCAATTTCGCGCTATCCGCGTCTTTGCATTGACTTTGTGTTTAATCTACTCACGCCAATAATTTGCGTCCGGTGTGAACGCACACTCAGGTTTACTCTGCTGCATTCAGGTAGAAAATCAGCAGAATAGTTTCCAATGCAGATGTTTGTACAATGTTTGTTCCTCCATCCTCCTCTTCCTCTTCACGTGAGATCCTGATGTGTCGGAGGGTTGATGGAGGACGAGAGAGCGAGGGAGGCAGAGGTAAAGGGGGAGATGTTGAGGTGAAAGAGAAAGAGGAGGGCACGGCGAGATGAAAGCTAATGAGGCGTCATGATGAGAGGACGTGGAAAGAGTGACGAGTCATCTGGAGTGGAGGGGGAATGAAAAAAAAGGAAAATGGCGAAATGACGGGAGGAGTGTCGTAGTGACACTTGAAGACCGGAGGCACTTTGAGGATCACAGCGGGAGGACACACACACACACACACACACACACACACACACACACACACACACACACACACACACACACACACACACACACACACACACACACACACACACACACACACACACACACACACACACACACACACACACACACACACACACACACACACACACTCCTGAAAGTGAACAGACCAATAAATCTCCTCTGAAGTCGAGAAGCAGCCTCCATCCACTGTTTCCTCTCTCCGTATCCCAAATCCCATGATGGTCTTATTGCTATAATCAGCTCTGAACAGAAAATGATAGAGGAACTAACGCACACACACACACACACACACGCACGCACACACACACACACACACACACACACACACGCACGCACGCCCTGTGTTTTACCTACATACCAAAAGGGGAGTGATGGTTCGCAACAGAGGATTCTATAGGACCTGATTTATCGACCCTCAGCGACAACGCAGGGAATAATGTGGAGCTGATTCATTTCAGGGAAATCATTCCACGCTCGTGGTACACAACTCTTCTTCTATCTTCAAACGTCAACGTGTGTCCGCGTGCAGCTTCGATCCAGACACCAGCGCGGACACGAGGGGATGAGATCGGAAATGTTTTCTCGTGGTGCGTTCGCACCGAGCGACGGCACTAACGTCCGTGTCCTCGATCTGACGGTAACGCGACGCGTTAATAGCGAATAGCATTTGGCGAACTTCCCCCTGATCCAATAAAGACCAGTACTTTTTTGAAGCTTCTCTAAACGTTTCCTCACAAAGCAGATGATCCTTCGGAAACCAACAAATCACACCTGGAGGTTTCGGGCCCTGGGGGTCGGGGGCCTCAGGGACGTTCCCGACCTCCCGTGCTTGTAATCCCGCTTAGTTTAGCTCGAGCACAACCGACCCACTCCTCTCTCCTTCATGTGATGAAATGTGAAAAAAGCTGAATTCATTTACAGCAGCTCCGCGAGGGAAACTCTGTCCGCACTGTAAATCAAAACGCCAGCAGCAGGTGATGAGACTCCGATTCCCACGTTCTCCTGAACGAGTCGGTCCATTAGCTGGTCGCTCGCCGAACCAGCCAGAGACACAAAGAGACACAAACTTTGTTTTGACGGCCGACCAACTAACGACTGACCTCGGGACAGGTTGACCTCGCTCAGACGAGGCGAGATAACGAGGCCCCGCAGACGAGGCAGAGCAGCCAATTACACCCGAGCAGCCTCACGCCGCTGACGCTCGTCATAACAAGGACGGCGGCGGTGATGACGGCGCCTGCACCGCTGAGAAACAAGACGAGAAGCATCACCTGCACCGCTGAGAAACAAGACGAGAAGCATCACCTGCACCGCCATCACTCCTCGCTTCCCCACGGACACGAAGGACGTGAGGAGGAGGAGGAGGAAGAGGAGGAGGAGGAGGAGGAGGAGGAGGAAGAGGAGGAGGAGGAGGAGGAGGAGGAGGAAGAGGAGGAGGAGGAGGAGGAAGAGGAGGAGGAGGGGTGACAGCAGAGGAAGTTGAAAGTCTTCACTGAAGGTTATAAACTAAAATATGCTTTTTCTTTCTTTCCATGAACTAAATTTAGACGCTCACAGAACAGTCTGGTGCTCAACACAGTTTATGAAGCGTGTGAGCCCCTTCTGTGAGAATCAAAAAAGACTGATGGAGTTGACGCCGACTCAGGTATTTATTATAAGAGGTCAATATTGAAGAGATTTCTGGTTCGTTACACAGATCAACTAGTGGTCAGTGCATGGCATCCCGCGAGTCCATGATCTTTTCAACACATCACTTGGTTCCCTCCCCGGGGAAACGATAAAGTTAATGTGACGTTAATTAATATTTCACACACTGATCGCAGCGTGTCGAGTGTTGGTTGACTCTTTTACCTCGAGGCAGTTCTGTCCACCTCAGAGACGCGTCTGGTCTCTATGTCAACGTTCCTGAAGCTTGTTGACTTTTAATATGACACATTTGCATTTTCCATCCGTCCTCGTTCTTCCTCTGGCCGTTCTTTGGCAGCTAAGGGCACGGTGTCTCACACACACACACACACACACACACACACACACACACACACACACACACACACACACACCTGCAAGAACAGCAACATTTCACACACTCGTCGAGTACAAACATGCCTGAGCTCTTAAAACATCACGAACAGACATGTACACGTGCTCCTGCATGACAAGAGCAACACCAACACCCCGACAACCCCCCCCCCCCACACACACACACACACACACACACTCCTCCAGCAGGCGTTTCCATGACAACGGCCAATCGGCAGCTGCGTGCGGAGAAACAGCCAGAAGCCTTTTAGAGCAGGAGCGAGGCCGATGAATTCCAATAGAGGGGAGAGGAGGAAGTGTGGGAAGGTGCAGCAGAAGGAGGGATGAGAAGGAATCAGGAAGAGAAGGTGAAAGGATAAAACTGAGGAGGGAAATGCGTGGAGGAGAGAGGGAATAAAAGAACGGTAGGAAGCAGGAATCAAGTCTGGAAGAAAGAAAGGAGGAGAGTCCAGAGACGAGAAGGAAAGAACAGGGGAAGAATAAAAGAGAGGGACAAGGAGAAAAACCTGAAGATTGATCAGGAGAGAGAGAGAGAGAGAGAGAGAGAGAGAGAGAGAGAGAGAGAGAGAGAGAGACCAGGGAAGGTAATGGGAAGGGAAAGGAATGTCAGGGTCAAAGGTCGAGTAATGGAAGACGCTGTGGAAATAATAAAAAGGGCAAAGTGTGATGTAAGAGGGTAGAAGGCAGCGACTGGTGTGTGTGTGTGTGTGTGTGTGTGTGACGTAGGAAAGAAAAAATAGGGGAAACCTTTGGCCTCCACTTCTTGGAAAAAGTCTTTTCAGTAAAGTCTGCTGCCCCCCCCCCCCCCCCTCTCTCTCCC
>NC_061536.1:13722500-13782500 GCF_022379125.1 Scophthalmus maximus | reverse complement strand
GTATATGATGACCTCATATTTTAAAAACGTATAACTGGAAACATTAGAAAGTCAGCCTTCCTGCTAGCATCATTATGCAGCATTAAATTTGCCTGAGGTCACGGACGTATGGCCGTCGAATGCTTATTCACGAAAAACACAGGAACTTTTTATTAAAGTAACGTGATTATAAAGCGAGTCAAGTGCTGATATTGAATAAACTATAAGATTTGATTGTCTTCAGGAACAAAAACCACCATGTGACACACTGTTCAGATAAAGCTGTTCGAAGGCTGCATTTTTAGCGAAGCTATTTAGCTAGCATAGTTAAATACCAGTGAGCTTTTGAATTGTTTTTTTCTTTCTGTTTTCATATTGTGCGTCTACAGAGGAAGCTGTTGAGGCGTTATTACAGTGAAGGAGTTTACATGAACTGTTTCGGACACATCAATGGAGCTGATGGCAGCTCGGTAGCTAGCTAGCTGCGGCTAATAAACTCAGTTAGCCACGTTGAAATAACAGTCACCGTCATAAAAAACTAAAGACTGCTTTTGTTCGCTACTGAAGAAAACAACTCTTTGGAATTTTTTGGAGTTGTACAACCGCCACTGTTACCATAGTAACCATTGAGTTCTAGGATGTGCAGCAGGAAAGGCATAGCAACAGTAACTCAGGGGGCGGGGCTTCAGCGAGCGGACAGTTGGTCTGAGGAGAGGGTTAAAAGAATCATTACAATAAAACGCCACAAATGATGATTAATCCTCAAACCCGAAAACAAATCCTGTGATCAAATCAAAGACTTTTTTTTTGCATGTTTTTTTTTTTAATATGTGTATTTAATACCTCAGACAAAAACACCTGAGAAAAAACTGACAGAAATGATTCCAAAGGTTTTTTTTCTTTTCTGTAATATATTCAATTATGTATATTACAACTATAATCACATAATTCAAGCATATATCATATACACATATATATCTAGTGAGAGAATAGTTTCATATTCAATAGTACAGTTGTATGGTACAGTAGCAGTAGGGTGCATTTCTCGTTTCTCATTGGGTAAAAGTCTGAAGGAGAGGTATAGACAAAGTGTTTGTGTGTAAATCTATATATATACGATTTATCGATATACAATATGCAACAAAAGAAAGAAAGAAAAAAATAAACTATAAAGAAGGAATAAAAGACAAAGAAAGGGTATAGGCAGTTCAGTACTGTGTGTTTGAGATGGTGGAAGTGTTTTATTGTGTTTGCAAATGTGTGTGTGTGTGTCGTGTGTGTCGTGTGTGTGTGTGTATGTGTGTGTCAGGTGTCAAGGATCAGATCAGATCAGCACCATAAAAGTCCATAACAACATCAACAACAACGATGAGGGTTCAAACCTGGGTGAGGACTGTGCGTGTGCGTGAGTGTGTGTGTGTGTCTGCATGCTGAAGGTTTCAGTCACTGTTCAATCTGGGCAAATCAACACTAAACCAGTTGGCATTTCATTTTTGCACTTCCTGGACAAAAGGAGGAGTAAAACAGAGAGAGAAAGACACAACCACGTTGAGTCTGTGTGTCCGAGTGTGTGTGTGTGTGTGTGTGTGTGTGTGTGTGTGTGTGTGTGTGTGTGTGTGTGTGTGTGTGTGAGCAGCGCACGTCCGCCCAACTTAAACGCTAAAACCTGCCAGCGAAAAACTCTCCACCTCGGTGACGCGGAAAAAAACATCTGCTCACATCCAGCTGTTCTTAAATGGCTAATGACTTCCTGTTTTTCTCTCTCTCTTTTCTCCGTCCGTCCGTCTTCAAGAAAAATAAAAGCCCTGCGATTATTTCAAAATCAGACACGGAATCAAATTGAAGATCAAGGAAGATAATCAAGTGCTTGGACGAGCCCCACGAAGGAAAAACAAAACCAACACAAAAATTGTCTTTTTTAAACTATACAATTTTTTGTTTCACTGCCTTCCCTTCCAACGCCGCCCCTCCCTCCTCCGCCCCCCCTCCGTCCCCTCCAATCGTTACTAAGATACCTCGCCTCGACCTCACGCCGCGTGAAATACCTGATTCAACCGTGATACATTCCTCTGTGACGCCGCCGCCTCCCGACTAACCTTCCCACCGTGAACTCGAAAATAGATTATTTGTTGTTTTGCGATAAACAGCTGGGGGGGGAAAGGGGGGGGGGCGCTCTGTGTGGCCCCCGTGACTGTTCCAGCTCACAGCCCCGCCCCTCCCCGCCCCATATATAAAATATACAAAAGATTATCTCCAAAATCTCTCCTCCGGACTATCTCTGCTAATAGAAAAATATACAATAATCCTATGTCAAAATCTCTTTGCTTTGTGGACGAAAACCCTGCACCGCCTCCTCCGCCTCCCCCTCCTCCTCCTCCTCCTCCTCCGCCTCCCCCTCCTCCTCTTCCTCCTCCTCTTCCTCGACGCTGGACTAGTCTTGCCTTCCTTGCCCAGTTCAAAAATATACATGTTTTCCTTTTTTTGTTCTATTTATAGAAAAAAATTACACATCTGACCTCTGCTGGCTTGTGTCCATGCCTTGAGCTTAGAAAGTGAGATTTCACTGGCATAGTGTGAATTCAACACCCTGTTTGAAAGTGGCCGGAGCAGCACAGGGACGCACTACCTGCGAAAACGGCCTGCGACACCGGGCGTAAGCACCGGGGGGAGGGGCGGGGCTAGGGGCGGGGTTATGGGGGGTGACGGAAGCTGCCGAGGTGACACGAGGTGGTGATACAGTACGTTGTGTGGAGAAGTTACAAAGGGGGGGGAGGGGGGGTGACATCCTGAAGCACAGCGAACGAGCTGAAACACTTTTTTCCACGTGTTTGCGCCCGGTGTCTCACGGCGCTTACGGCAGATCTACGCCGGCGTTCCTCCCTCGCCACTTCAACTAAAGTGCTGCTGTTGTTGGGTTTTTGCCTTGTACCCTTTTCTCATCTCCTGCCCCCCCCCCCCCTTTATTCCTCCTTCGCCTTCATCATCTTCTTCCTCTTCTCCCTCAGTCTCCGTGCCTGCTCTCGTACTTGTTGATGACGTTCCTGCAGCGGCCCAGCTCTTTCCTCATGTCGGCCACCTCCTGGCGCAGGGCGGCGTTCTCCCGCTCCAGGAAGGCGGCGCGCACCGTGATCTGGTTCTCCTTCAGCCGCCGCGCGTCCCTTGAGCGCTTGGCGGCCTCGTTGTTCTTGACGCGGCGGTTCCAGTACTTCTCGTCCTGTCATCGTCATCGTCATCGTCATCATCGTCATCATCGTCATCATCATCAGCGGCGGCGTGGTATGTTGGGGTGTGTGGGGGAGGAGAGAGAAGAGAACGGGGAGAGAGACAGTGACGAGATGGGTCAGTGGTGTGATGACGGTGACATGAAGGAAGGAAAAGGAGAAGAAGTTGCAACAGTTGAGTAATCGCAACTACAGAACAGGAAAAACGTCACTTTCCTTTCATTTACAGTTATATGAGTCCTGACTTTTATATCAAACTGTAGTCGGTCTATATATGTATAAAACTGTAGTCAGACTCTATGGGTCTGTTTCTCGAAACGATATTATTACAGTGGAATCATTAAAAAATGAAAGTCTGATATCTGATTTTTGATTTTTATAAAATATCTGATGTAAGTTCCAAGAAACAAGTTGAAATATTCTTCTGAGAAATGACTTGACAATAAAGAATATTTCTGCAGGTGTAGAACAGGAAACTGACGTTCGGTTTATGAGGGTGAAAACTTAAAAGGAAGTTAATAAAAATCATGTGTCTCCACGTCGTCATGCAAAATGTAAAAGTGAAAACTGTAAAATCGTCGTAAAAGAAAAAAGTATTTCCCTTGGTCATGGGAGAGCTAAGCATTGTGGGAGATGTAGTACCTTCTGCTCGTTGGGGACCAGCATCTTTCGGGCCTTCTTGATCATCGGCTGAGGTTTCAGCTCTTCGTCGGAGAAGCGGTGCCGCCGCGGGTCGAACGCCTCCTGGCCCGGCACGCTGGACAGCGCCAGGTCGGCCGGGTCGGGGTCAAAGTTCACCTCGACGTCGCTGCTGCCGCTGGCGACCGCCGGAGGTCCCGGGGGGCAGGTGGAGGTGGGGGACTGGTCCTGAGGCACCGACTGATCGCCTGGGAGGAGGAGAGAGAGACGATACACTGTGAAACAAAAACAACTTAACTTTGAATTGTGAATTTTAGCTGCAGGAACAACGTGTTCTCCACACCCGGCGAGTCACTTTGTTCTTTAACCTGCTTTCTTATTAAAAAAAAAAAGAAAATCCTCTGAGCGTCTGATTTTTTTCCTGCATCACAATAACTTAAATTTAGACCCAAAGAAAGAAAAAAACCTCATTACGCAGTTTTTTATGTCCTGATCAGTTTTGATCACGAGTGGTAGGATTTTGAAAAGTGATAACAGCACATTTCATGTTTTTCAAACTGTCCCAGTTCTTTCACAAGCTGCTTGGTTAATAATAAAAATCAACCAATACAATCCCACATGAATAATTAGAAGGATTCGGAGCTGGATGTTAATCGTCTGTAATTTCCATTTTGAATCTGTTCAGATCAGATGTAACAACCACAGAATGAGTAGGACTGGCTTCATTACTGCTGCAGTCGTCCAGTCAGCATCCTCCTCCTCATCATCCTCATCCTCTCTATTTGTAGTTTCATCTGCAGATTAGAGCCCATCTGGCCGCACTGAGGACGGTCACATGTCGGGCAGCCGAGCCACAGACGAACACGCTGCAGATTGATGGCGAGATCCGCCACGGAGATCTGATGTCGAGCGACTCTGGACGTGATTGGCCACCAGGGGGAGCTGTAACAGCTGCTGCTAGATTGACATGTTTGAGAATGTCGTCCCTCAGTAAACTCCAGAACCATCTCCAATGGAAACTGGCTTCACTTCACGGACCTTTCCTATGAACAGTCGTCGACGTGTGAAACACACTGAGTGATCTGGTTTGAAAGGCACAAAGGTGTATGTCTGGACGCAGACGCTTGCAATGTGATTCCAACCGTCTGTTAGCCCGGCCATACGCTGGTGACCCGGTCCGAGGGCAAACACCCGCCTCTCGCCCAGTGTCAGCTGGGATTGACTCCGGCGACCGCATGACCCTCAAAAGGATGAGCGGTAAAAGATTGATAGATAGAGTGAGGCCCACTGAGGAGAGTTGACCCCACAGACTGAGGATTATACACCACAGACACTGGACAATATGTTCATGTTGAATTCAAACACAGGGAGGAAGAGGAGAAGGAGGAGGATGATGAGGAGGAGGAGGAGGAAGAGGAGGAGGAGGAAGAGGAGGAGGTGGAGGAAGAGGAGGAGGAAGATGAAGAGGAGGAGGAAGAGGAGGAGGAGGAGGAAGATGAAGAGGAGGAGGAAGAGGAGGAGGATGAAGAGGAGGAAGAGGAGGAGGAGGAAGAGGAGGAGGTGGAGGAAGAGGAGGAGGAAGATGAAGAGGACAAGGAAGATGAAGAGGAGGAGGAAGAGGAGGAGGATGAAGAGGAGGAGGACGAGGAGTAGGAAGAGGAGGAGGTGGAGGAAGAGGTGGAGGTGGAGGAAGAGGAGGAGGAAGATGAAGAGGAGGAGGAAGAGGAGGAGGACGAGGAAGACGAAGAGGAGGAGGAAGAGGAGGAGGACGAGGAGGATGAAGAGGAGGAGGAAGATGAAGAGGAGGAGGAGGTGGAGGAGGAGGAGGAGGTGGAGGAAGAGGATGTTCATTTTTTCTTCCCTCCATCAGATCCATAATAATCTCCTAAGACGAGTGGACGCCATGTCCCTTCTTCCTCTGAACGAGCGTCCACACGTCTGCTGCAGTGACACAGATTCACCAGCAGGTGTCAGGGTCGAGCCAGGAGACGCCTGGGGGGGCAGCGGGTTCACCTCATGCCGGATGAGTCGTCAAGCAGAGCAGATCAGGATTCGTCTTTAACCCTTTTTTCACGGAGATGGAATGAAAACATCCGAACCACGAGAGTCAGATGAGAAACATCAGATGAGAAACATCAGATGACGACGTCTTACATCCTCCTCTATTGAGGCCAGAGCACAACCACGGGTGAAAGATGAAATAAACATTAAAATACCAGGAATTCATAGCAAACGACGAGATGAACCTGAACCGGTTTGGTCCTCGGATGTGGACTTGTGCCCTGCAGCTGCTCTGCTCTTGTGAGAGCAACACAAACACAACCCGGAAGAGGAAGAGTCCATTTCTTAGTCCCATCTCCAAAAAAACCCACTGATTATGTGATTATGAAACATTTACTTTCCTATTTCCACAATTTGATTTTCCCCAAAACCCTCTTCTCCCTCGTGGGAGTGGAAGCGTCGGCGGCGCAGTTCTCCGCCACCAGCGAGTCGGATGTGGAAGCATTTGCGAGAGACGCTTTTTCTTTTTTTGGAGCTCTAGGCTCCGAGCCACAGATTATTAATAACTGCAGAGCTGGTGACCGATATCGACGGCAACGGTTTGCGGAAAAAGGCTTCTACGTACTTTAGAGCAAATTAATTTCAGATTATTTCAGCAGCAGCGAGAAGACGAAGACAGTTTCACCGTCACGCTTCTCCAACCAGTCGTCCTCAGGCCTTTGTGATGTGTCAGTCAGACGACTGACATCACTTTGGGTTCATACGCTTCTAAGATCTTCTCACGGCCGCGTTGACATGCAGTCGTTTGACGCTATACAGGTTTTTGATCCGCTCACGAAAGAAAAAACCCTCCAGCAGCAAGAGGAAGCGGACATTCGCCGACACATGCACATGAGTCGTGATTCTACAGTAAAACTAAAACACATCTTGTATTCTAACAGTAGAAGGTGAATCTGAACGGTTTGGATTCTCACAGTTTGCTGAGCGCATCGCCGCCTCCGGCTCGGACCAGATACAAACTGAGGGGAAAGGTTTTGTTGAGTCCCAGTTTTTCTGCTCGTCAACAAACGTCACGTGGACTCGGAGCTGGTTTACAGGACGGAGTCTCCGGGAGATCTGACTTCGCTTTGGCAGCAGAAATGAAAACGTGATTCCAAAAAATCTTCTTCTCTTCTCTGTTATCTCACTTCTTGTTCAAATGGCCAAAGTTTGATCATAAACAAATGAACCAAGGCCCGAACTCAACTTGTTCCACATGAATATCGGTTAAACCGATAATGACTGAACTGTATTAAAGTGTAGGAAACACCAGTGGTGCAATCGCGTGTTAATTTCACACTTAGATGAAGAAGCAAACAGGAAATCAACTAATCAACAAAAAACGGCGTCAAACAAAAACTAATTCAACTTGAACTTCTTCTACGAAATATGTCTCGATTGGCCACGGATATTCCTCCGTTGGGCGACGTCAGGAGGATCTCAACGCTCCATCCGTCCCCCCTCCCTCGTCATCCGTCCCCCCTCCCTCGTCATCCATCCCCCCCTCCCTCGTCATCTGTCCCCCCCTCCCTCGTCATCCGTCCCCCCCTCCCTCGTCATCCGTCCCCCCCTCCCTCGTCATCCATCCCCCCTCCCTCGTCATCCGTCCCCCCTCCCTCGTCATCCGTCCCCCCTCCCTCGTCATCAGTCCCTCCTCCCTTGTCATCCGTACCCCCTCCCTCGTCATCCGTCCCCCCTCCCTGACGACCTCGTCATCCATCCCCCCCTCCCTCGTCATCCGTCCCCCCTCCATCATGGGCTCCATCTGTCTGCCGTGGGCCTGATCCCCCCCCCTGGCAGCTGCGGAGCTGATCCCCTGGATAAGTCGGCCCAAAGCTCCGTCCTAATAACAACCATTTTGGGGCAAAAAAAGTTGAAGCTGATTTAAGAACACGGCTCCTGCTGCCGGGTAAACATTGACCAGGCTTCATTTCCTGTCTGTGAGCGGCAGCCGCTCGGAGGAAGCAGCCACGACTCTCGAATTCTCTCCGCGCTTTCATTAATTTAGCAGAGATTATGTGTTTTTTATCCCTCTTCCACTCTGTGTCCAGGCCCACGAGTTCAACGGACATATTGCAACTCGTATTCAGCAGTATACTCTGCAGGCCGAGGTCTCCGTCTAATTTCCTGGAAAAGTTCTGGTATTTTCTGAAGCCGTAAAATCCCAGATAAATAGATGAGTCATAAATAGTCAGTAAGTCTTAAAAACTGAACACAGAAATTGAATAAATTGTCCATAACTGTTGAATACAGTTGTTGAACGAAACGGTCCAGAAAACGTCGCGGTCACGTTGAATTTTCAGACGTTGCCGGAAACTGGGAATGGAATCAGCGGTGCGCCGCCATAAAGTGTCCCCTGTCGGTCGCTCAGTTAGTAGCGGTTTGACATCAAACGTTTCCAGTGTCTCCAGCAGAGCTGCAGCACTGAAGTTCCTACACATATTAACTTCGACACGCTCAAGACTTTTCAAGGACTTTTGAAGGTCTCGTTTGTTTGAATTTGCTTCGGAGTTCATGAGAGTCGAGGCGCGGGAGGGAATGAGCTGCAGTGGTGGGCCGAGCCGAGCCGCTCGCCCACGGAGGCAGAAAATAGACCGAGAGTCAGGTGAGCAACTCTTCCTCTTGACTAATCGCTCGCTTGATCTCGCTGCGCTTTCACTCCATCCTCCTACACATCGATGAAAAACATCAGCAGCTGGATGATGCAACTAAACGCATTTTGGGAAATGTAGCAAAGGAAAAAGAAGGAAGAAGGCGAAATACAGATGTGATTACAGGATATGAATCTACTGTAACACACTGGACTCATCATCATCGTCATCATCATCATCATCATCACCATCATCATCATCACCATCCTCCGCTCTCCTGAAGCTGGATTATGTAATAAAGGAAACAATTCAATTACCAGCAGAACGTTACATCTGATGGATTCACCGACTAATCGTTTCAGCGACACCATCCGTGATCGTATTTCACATACGTGAACTTTGAGAGATGTCCTCTAATCGAACATTGATTTGAGTACATCTTATTTTTCAAAATTAAATTGCATTAATTTTCAGTTAACATCAAATAAATTAAATATATTTTTTTATATTTTAAATATGTGTTAAATAAAATTCACCAAAAGCTGTTTTTAAGTCTTGTCATTTATATAAATACAGATTATTGTTTCAAAATCAAACTCACATTTGTATTTTCTTTATCTCTTTTCACAGTATTTTTTAAGCATCTGCTTTTTGTAACTCTGAACACACGCACGCACACACACACACATTCATGTACACACACATTCATGTACACACGCACGCACACACACACACATTCATGTACACACACATTCATGTACACACCCAGGCACACACACAAACAAACATACTGTCAGACACGTGCATGTTCACATGAGAGTGCAATAACACAAGTTCACACACACACACACACACACACACACACACACACACACACACACACACACACACACACACACACACACACACACACACACACACACACACACACACACACACACACACACACACACACACACACACACACACACACACACACACAGCAGGAACAATTCCGTCCAGGTGACACACCCCATGAGTCGTGCTCCTTGTGTCAACACACTGACGGAGAGTTATGTCACCAGTCTCTCTCTCTCTCTCTCTCTCTCTCTCTCTCTCTCTCTCTGATCAGATTATACGTGACGCTGTTCCTCTGGTCACATGAGGAGACGTGGAAAACAACAACAACAACAACAACAACAGTGACTGAACGTTTATCTTCACAGCTGCCAAAGCTTCAGACCCACAGTGACACATATCATACACTTTACTAATAATGCAGAGGAAGATATCCATACGACTACGTCTTCATTTCAAAATGGCGGTTTCTAAAACTCAAACGATCTCCGTCTGGACGAGCGTTTTATATTTGACATATCAGAAATCTGTTGGTGGGCCACGTGTGTGCCGGTGTAAACAGGAAGCAGATTGTCTTTGTCTCCGTAGTTACAGAAAATACTACGAACGAGAAACAACGATTGATGAAAAGAACGACGGGACTTCTTCTCCCGGACAGACGACGAGGTGGAACCGTTACTGACAGTACCGTTCACAGAACCAATCAGGATTCAAACCTCTACGTCTTTATCCGTCCAGACTCAAACGCAGCCCCCGAGTTTTCAAACTAAAACGGGGACGATCCAAACTCCTCTGTTTTAGTTTTCATTAGTTATTCGATGCTATAAAGACGGGCTGAGACTGAAAGAGCAAGATGGCGGACAGAATAATTCATCTGCATTTGCAGATTCGGGGGAAGCGAATGTGATGAGCTGCTTCTCTTCACCAGTTGGTGCACGCGACAACATGGCCGCCGGTGGACGAGGACCAATCAGATCAAACCCCTGGAGCTCTCGGGACCTGGGAGGTTTCTCTGGGAAACATTACTTTGTTTGTGTTGTAAATATTTGTTCTGGTGAACAAAGATCAGGTCTTTACCCTTCAACTGGGATCGTGGTCGTGAGCCAGCGGTTCACTCCTTCACAACCTCCCTCGCTCTGGATCGCTGCCTTTTTTTTTCTTTCCCTGCTTCGTCCTCAGTGTTTATTCGCTCTGTCTTCTCCACGGTTTCCTCTCTCTTTCTTATCTCCCTCCACTTCCCTCCTACCTCGCTCTCTCTTTCCCTCCTCCAGCCCCTCCCTCCCTCCCTCCCTCGCTCGCTCTCTCTCTCGCTCCAATACTTTCTGCAGCGGCACGTGAGGTGGCAGCCGCACATGGCCCGGGCGTGTGAGAGGGAGAGAGAGATTTCAAAACAAGCAAAAAGAACACTCTCTCCCCTCCTCCCTCTCTCTCCCCTCCTCCCTCCCTCCCTCCCTCTCTCTCTCTCCCCTCCTCCCTCTCTCTCTCCCTCTCTCTCCCCTCCTCCCTCCCTCTCCCCTCCTCCCTCTCTCCCCTCCCTCCCTCTCCCCTCCTCCCTCCCTCTCTCCCTCTCTCTCTCTCTCTCCCCTCCTCCCTCCCTCCCTCCCTCTCTCTCTCTCCCCTCCTCCCTCCCTCTCTCTCTCCTCCCTCCCTCCCTCTCTCTCTCCCTCCCTCTCTCCCTCTCCTCCCTCCCTCCCTCCCTCTCTCTCTCTCCCCTCCTCCCTCCCTCCCTCCCTCTCTCTCCCCTCCTCCCTCTCTCTCCCCTCCTCCCTCCCTCCCTCCCTCTCTCTCTCTCTCCTCCCTCCCTCTCTCTCTCTCCCCTCCTCCCTCCCTCTCTCTCTCTCCCCTCCTCCCTCCCTCTCTCTCTCCTCCCTCCCTCCCTCTCTCCCTCTCTCTCTCCTCCCTCCCTCTCTCCCTCTCTCCCTCCATCCCTCCTCTCTCCCTCCCTCCCTCTCTCTCTCCCTCCATCCCTCCTCTCTCCCTCCCTCCCTCCCTCTCTCTCTCCCTCCATCCCTCCTCTCTCCCTCCTCCCTCTCTCTCTCCCTCCATCCCTCCCTCTCTCCCTCCCTCCCTCTCTCTCTCTCCATCCCTCCTCCCTCTCTCCCTCCATCCCTCCTCTCCATCCCTCCCTCTCTCTCCCCCCCTCTCTCCCTCCCTCCCTCCCTCCCTCCCTCTCCCCCTCTCTCTCCCCATCCCTCTCTCCCTCCCTCTCTCCATCCATCCCTCCTCTCTCCCTCCCTCCCTCTCTCTCTCCCTCCAGCCCTCCTCTCTCCCTCCCTCCCTCCCTCCCTCTCTCCCTCCATCCCTCTCTCTCTCTCCATCCCTCCTCCCTCTCTCCCTCCATCCCTCCTCTCCATCCCTCCCTCTCTCTCCCCCCCTCTCTCCCTCCCTCCCTCTCCCCCTCTCTCTCCCCATCCCTCTCTCCCTCCCTCTCTCCATCCATCCCCCCCCCCTCTCTCTCTCCCCCCCTCCCCCTGCTTCAGAGTGCAGAGTCAGTGTCTCGTTTAACCCTTCGCTCACCTCGATTAATCTGGCTCCTGAATGTTAAATCTCTATTATTCCGAACCGTCACCGGGGCCAGAACTTCATCGTGCGTCTTTTTGAATCACACGTCTCGTTCGGCTGGTCGACGACTCCTCCGAGGGTTGGTCTGGGAGATCTAGACGCTGGTGTTTGGTTTCTGTTTGAGGGCGAAGCAGCGTTATATACATCTCAACTGGAGAATTTATACGTGTCAACCCCAACCCACTGAAACACCCGACGTCATCAGGACGCTGTTTGTTCTAAATGTGGTAGGGTCCGCCAGAGCCTTAAAGGGGCAGGAAGCGATTTTGATCCAATGCACGTTTTGTAAAATTCATCGAATAATTCCTTTGGGTCCGTAGCTGTCGGTTCTGTGTGAGCAGCCCTGGCTCTGTAAAGTGAAAACATCCCTCCCCGTCACGTTTTAAAGTATATATAAATAATCTGCCATGTCTCATATTTAGTTTGACACTGTTCACCTCTGACGTGTCTGAAACCGTCCACTCTCCCTCCCTCATTGAGGAATTCTGAGACTATGAATATTCATGATATGCAAATAACACAGGCCCCGCCCACCACCGCTACAAGACGGCTAGTGGCAACGGTTTCTTTGTCTCACATTTGCATATTCCACAGCGATTGGTTTTCTGTATTTGTGACGAACCAAATCCATCTGGAGCATTGCAGAGCAGTGGAACAGAAGTCTCCTCCCCCAGGAGAGGACGTGTCTGTAGTCCATGTCAGACGTGTTGGAGGACAGAGACAGAAGAACAACACTTCTCTGAGTGGAGGGACTTTACGACACGTCCGTCTCTCGCACCCGAGGCCGCAGGTTCGATCCCCGACCAGTGAAAACTCACACCGCAAACCATCTGTTGTTTGGTTCAGGAGGCGAATGAGCCTGAACAACTGCTCCGTCAGTCCGCTGCCTGAAACTCACCACCAGTCGCCATGTCGGTTCGACTTTGCAAATAAAGCTTTGGGTTTTTGAGACACACACGGTCACTCAGGTAATGAGCTCAGATCTGAAACATGTTAAATAATGCAAGTGAAACTCTGAATATGACATCTTACTTTGGATTGTCAGACGGCGACGTTCGCTCGACGGGTTCATACTCAGAGTTTCACTCGGGGCGTTCGGCTCCGTTCAGATGTTGTTTCATTGTGTTTGTTCAGACGTCGTGAGGGTAAAGAGATAATCTGACAGCTGGAGAGTCAAACGCAAAGAGTTTCCCAGCGAGGATCCAACTTTGGATGAAACATATTTAAATAATGAGGCCTGGAATCGAGAGTAGCTCATAAATAAGTAAAAGTACATCAAGTGAGAAGTTAAAAATAAAGCTCAGAGTTGGAGCTGTGGTTTGTTTTCCTGTCTAAGGTTCTATCAGAGTATGGAAGTAAAGAAGCCGTGTTCTCTCTCATACGTCCGCTTCACCGCCAGACTCCAAACTGAGCAGATTCCCAGGAACTTAGTTGGAACAGATGAGCCTCAGGCACACGAGGGACTGATAAGATCTGAGAGCTTATTCAGATTTGGGATTTGTTTTCTCCAGGTGCAGTTTCTCACGAGTGTCAAACCGTCGGCTGTGACGGGTTAGTTCCAGTCTTGTGTCCTTTGTGTTGGTCGACCTCGGGACACTCGCCTCTGCGATCGCTGGGGAGAAAGTTGCGCGGCAGATGCGTTCACGCCACATCGCAAGTTCGGCGAGTTCGTGCGTCCTCCGTGGAAGCGGAGGTTAAAACATGTGTTTTTGATTAAAGGAAGTCTCAGGGTCGGACCGGGGGACGGAGACTCGGCCCCTGGACTTATCTGCTCGGACCTTGATGAAGAGTGGTCGTGATTGGACAGCGAGTCCGGGCGCGGAGCGCGGACGCAGTGCGCTCTCACGTGCACCCTGATTGACAGGTGCACACAGCGGGGCGGTGAAGAGACGGTGTGAATTGACCCGGAAGCTGCAGCCGGATTCCTACGATAAATAAAGGCGATTCGTGATAACTTAGCCGAAGAGAACTACTGATTGATCTTTCCGGAGAACAGCGGGTGCCGAGCTCGTTCTGCTCAGTATGCAACTGTTCTACCCGAACGTTCTTGAACTTCACAACTTTGGTTGGCTGCAGAATCAGTTCAGGCGAGTTCAGGAGCAACAGCAGATCCATTTAAAAGACTCACAAGTCATAAACAAGCAGCGATTATCCGCGATATTCTGCCGGCAAACTAAAAATGACAAGAAGTGCCGATGGTGTTTTGGAGCGTTTGTTTGAAGCGGCTCGGAAAGTCGGGACGTTCGGTCGTGTTTCAGTTCAGCGACTGGGACCAGCGGGTCAATCGAGAATGTCAATTCAGAAAAAACGGTTCTGCGGCTCTGGAAAATATAGAATTTCCTTTGAAATTATCTGGAAAAACCAATTCCTGAAAAACAGGCTATGCAGCTAAAATGTTACCAGCTCTTTCTTTTCTGTTCTTATTTTTTTAAAAGACACAGGAATTGATGTTTTGGTGAAACATGCATATATAGATATATATAGATATATAAATATACCATCTACATAAATCATTTTTGCTTTTATACTTTTTATATTTGAGAAACAAAGCATCTTCATTTCTAACTCCCGTTGAAATTCGGTTTAAAACAATTCCGCCTCTGTTAAAAGATGTGAGTATTTTCCGGATGAAAATCAGGTAGAAGAGAGAACTGTGAGCTGTGTTCACATGGTCGTGGGTGCATGACATCAAAGAACTGTTGGATCTCGCTCTCGGGCTCAGCTGATTCTCAGAGGACGTTTTTGCAGAAACTCGCCAGGTCGCGTCAGTGAGGGAAGACACACGGTAATCGCTCACAGTTACATTTAGGTGAACAGCTGGCGTACTAATTGCATATATATATAAAAAAAATATATAAATACTGTATATATATATTATATATGTGCGGTTTCCGTTAAAGACCTCGTCTCTGCGTCCTGACTCATGAAGGAACCAAACAGTCGTCAGACTGTTTCCCCTCCCTCGGAGCTTCTTCAACCCAGAAGGAATTACGATCAAACTAAAACATGATGTGCATGTGGATCAGATTATTACTTCCAGTCTATTTTCCATCTATTCCTCTGCTTGATTCTCTCTCTGCAGCTCGGTAGTAACACTTCAGCTCCACGACGACCCGAGGGATTTCTGGCTGGATGCATCATGCTCAACCCTGTCACGTGTTTATAATTCACACACACACACACACACACACACACACACACACACACACACACACACACACACACACACACACACACACACACACACACACACACACACACACACACACACACACACACACACACACACACACACACACACACACACACACACACACACACACACACACACACACTCTAAAGCCTACACAGTTGCATGCAAATGCCGAAACAAAGAGGACACTCTGATATGCATGTTCAAAGTTCAGTGCACAAGCGTGCACACGTAAAGGCAACACACACTTGTGGTATATGTCCACACACACTTGCAGAAGACGCGTGCAGCGCAGACATAAGGACACACACACACTCAGAGTCCTGTATCCAGTGGTATTCTCTCCTCAGCCTCGTCTCTTTCGTCTCTTTCTCTCCGTCTCCCTTTCGCAGTAGTTACCTTTTGTGTATGTGCAAGTTTTTTTTTTTCTTCTTTCACAGTGAATTGAATCTCTATTATCGTCCGCGACTCAGAAGAAAAAGAGACAAACGTCATCGTCAGATTTCAGTTAGCGTTGAGCATCGTCCAACATCATGACGTTGTATCAGAAATGGAGGATAACGTACAACGTAAATCCACCGTTTACACTGGAGGGAATATGTCGCCACTCGGATACGTAAATATGGTAAAAAATGAAATTCACGATTTCACAAAGAAGAAACTTCTTAAATAATTCAAACACACACACACACACGTCTGTTTGTCTCTGATCACACTTTCCACACTTGTTTCGCTCAGCGTCTTGTCTCTTCCTTTAACCGCCGAACGTTTTTACGAAGACATGTGTCAATCTGTCGTCAAATAAATCATCCGCAAATTAGCTGCCGTGGTTCACGTCGGCTCTGTTGTTTCAATTAATCAGAACTGGAAGTCGTCGGACTGAAAATCTCCAAATGAGAAAAAGAAAAAAACAGTAGAAAGAAACAGACTTTTGATGTTCTGGCCGTTCTGCTTCACATCAAAAGCAGCAGAAGGAGAAAACAATAAATGATGAATATATAACGGGTGAAAACAGGCTGATGGATGGAGATGAGGAACACAGAGGTATAATAAGAGATGCTATTGTTGAAGGAGTTGAGCGTGTTCGAACACGTCACTTCCTCTGACCACTTCCTGCTCGAAGGTCTTCGAACCGACCGATGGCGCAAATAACCGATGAGCGACGAATCGACTTCTCAATAAAAATCCAACTTCACTCACCGTGTAGACACTCGGGCCCTCCCATCATGCCTTGCTGCGGAGGAGGAGGCGGTAGCGGCGGCGGCGGCGGCGGCTGCGGCTGGACAGTCTCCAGACCCAGCAGCGAGGAAGAGGAGGACGAAGAGGACATGGAGGAGGAAGAGGAGGAGCAGGGTGACGGAGAGGAGGGAGGGCACTGGGAGCTCTGGTTGGGCACCGCTGACTGGGAGCTCTGCAGAAAAAAAAAAGATATAACCACTTCTTCAGGACCGTGAACTGACAGAGCGCAACATCTACTCCACTACACAAGTTGAGGCGAAGTTCGTGAAGCCGTTGGTTTTTACCTGGGAGGGGATCTGGGCGCTGGCGGAGCTGGCCCCGTTGCCGTGCATCCCCATTCCGTTCTCGGTCAGGAACTCCTCCAGGTCCATGTACTGCAGCTGGAACAGGCCCCCGTCACACGGAAGGGTCCGCTCCCACAGCAGCGGGCCCAGGAAGGCCGACTGGGAGTTGGGCCGCAGGGCGCCGGAGGCCGGGACTCCTCCGGCCCCGCCGGGCCCTCCTCCGTTAACACCGGGGGACTCCTCTTCGGAGTCGGATGGCTTGTTTTTGTCTGGAGAGGAAGGACAGATACAGAGTTTTCTTGAAACTAAGATGTTAACATTGATTACGTAAGAAAAGAGGCTGCGTTGTGATCGGGAATCACCACTGTGTTTGTGTTGAAGGGCAACAAGTAGAGATAGCAACTGATATCCAGTCGGACGAGGTGAGATAAAGTGGAACTATGCAGTTAGACGAGGAATAGGAACGAGTGCCCAAAAAACAGAGAGACTCTACAGCTGCATTTCCACTGCAAGTGTTTCCGCGTCAGGGACCAGGGTCTACATTAAGTTTCAGGGTGGTACGTTACGAAAGTACAGGAACCTTTGGGGTGGGGGCTTGAGGCGAATGTAAAAATCTGTTTCCATTTCAAGTTTTCCAGCGTTGACCCAATTATCCCGTTTTTACGAGCCACATCATCATAATGTCAATCTCCTCCATGTTTATTGTTGTCGTAGTGTTGCTCGATTCAAAAGGCCATCGTTGTTTGACGGTCGCCTGCATTACCGCCACCTGGTGGACGGGAGTGGAGGCGCTTGTTGCAGCTGTTGCAGGATCAGTCACCTGATCTCCACCGGCCTTTAGACTCTGGTGAAAGGCAGGCGGAGGGCGCTCCGCAGGAACCTTCTAGTTTCTTCTAAATAGTTCCTGGTACTTAAAGTTTCAGGTACGTTTAGGGAAAAGGGATCCAAAAATTTTGCACCCAAAATGGAGAATTGGGTCGACGAGCTCCGGCCGTTTCCTTGCACCTTGTTCCCGTCATTTGATCTCCAAACAGAAAACTCAAAGAGCGACTGATTCTTGGGTGAAATGAGACGGACAGATAACTGCCCCATCTCCAGACCTGTGAGGAGTTCATGTGCTGACAAGAATGTCCGACCAATGAGACTCGCGCTGGAACTCAAAGCCCGAGGTGCTTAACGATGGAGTGAATGTCACATAATCATTTTAAACATACAAACAGCCCCCGGAGGCTGCGCGGCCGTCGACCGAGCTCCGTGCTCCTGTCTAGTGCCCGTGTCCTGCACTTAGTCGCAATCATTAAAAAGGCATCTGTAGATAAAGTTGACTTGACTGACCGCGCACTCTGACCTCCCGGGGAGCGAGCGAGGGAGTCCGATGGAAAGTTAGAACTCACTTCAGGCGTCAATAAACCACCACCGGAAAAAAACTAAAAGGAAATCTGCAGCGAAGTCTAATTGAAAGAGCTGGAGCTCGATTTGTTTTGTTCGCGGATCCTTTGGCAATATTATTCTGCAGAATTGGGCCCCACGAAAGTGAATATTGAATAAATGGCACACTGAATAATGAAAACCTATAAAATAGTAATAAAAGACCATATTCAAACGGAGCTGGGATGACAGAGAGAGAGAGAGAGAGTCACGGAGACGGAGGGAAGCCGGACATTCATATTTAACAGGATTAAAAAACATAAAGACACGAGAGATTGAAGCAGGAAAACAACAGGGAGGACGAAGAGAGGAGGAGGAGACAATCGTCATACGCTCGTCAGATTCTTCTGGTCTCCTTAAAAATCCATTAAAAAACTAAACTAGATATAAAGAACGTGAGTATTTATGTTATTATTTAACAGAAATACGAGTAAAAATGTCAAACAATTAGATATTGTTGAACCCAGTTGGAGCAATTTCTTGACAAACAAGCGCAAACACTTGCGAGCTACAGTCGCTCGCTGAAATATCGTCGTGCGTAGATACACGGTTAGAGATGCTTTGCCATTGTGCAAAATGACGACTCACTTATCATACTCATAAAGTATAATATCATGTAAAACCTTTGTACTTTGTGTGTATGTGATATTTTGAGTACACGACTTTAAGGAAGAGGAAAGGAAGGAAAGGAAAGTAAGGGAAGGAAAGGAAGAGAAGGAAGGGAAGAGAAGAGAAGGAAAGGAAAGGAAGGGAAAGGAAGGGAAGGAAAGGAAGAGAAGAGAAGAGAAGAGAAGAGAAGGAAAGGAAAGGAAAGGAAGAGAAGAGAAGGAAAGGAAGGGAAAGGAAAGAAATGGAAAAATCCCTGTTTAGAAGCAGCAGGAGGAGAAAATGAGAGGAGGAGAGAGAGGGGGGTGGATGGGAAGAATAAGTGGAAGTGACGCTGCTTAATCAAAGTGATGGTGACACTTTGAACCAAAGTGGACGAGTCATTAAAAGCCCGATGAACTGGGAAGTGACCACAGATCAGAGGGATGACCACAGTGAGGAGACAGGAAGAGAGAGAAAGAAAGATGTGGGAGAGAGGAGAGGGAGGATCTATGACTGAACTGACAGATCTGTGAGAGGAACAGAGGAGCGGGAGAGAGAGAATGCAAGTAAAATGGGTTGGGGAAAAGAGAGAGAGAGAGAGAGAGAGAGAGAGTGAAGAGCAAAAAAAAAGGAAAATGGAAATGAGCAGAAGAGAGTGGAAGACGGAGCTGATCTGATGAGACGGGGAAGTGTGAGAGGAAGAACTCAGAGATGTGAGAGAGAGAGAGAGAGAGAGCGAGAGAGAGAGGGAGAGAGAGAGAGAGAGAGAGGGAGAGAGAGAGAGAGAGAGAGAGAGAGAGAGAGAGAGAGAGAGAGTGGGTGTTTGTGAAGGCGGCAAACAAAGCGAGCCAGGAGAGGAGAGGAGAGGAGCGTCGACTCTGCATCGCAGGGAAGAGGCGACGGCAGCGAGAGCCACCGGCGATGCAGAGGAAACATCACACGCACTCAAACATCTTTCTTTTTTTCTTACGCCCCTGAATGCATCACCTATCATTAGCAGGGCACTGTGCTGTATGAGGGCTGACAATGGGGCTGCAGCAGCAGGGGCCTCTGCGCTGCGTTCAGGCTCCGTGCAGAGTCTGTCAGCCGAACTCACCATCACCTCCTCCTCCACATGCAACGCATCCCAAAAAATGAAAAATAATATAATATATATATATATTATATAATATATATATATAGATATATATATCTCCAAAGAAAGAAACTACAGCTGCACCAAACAGCCACCAGGGGGCGCCAACCAAACAACCAACAAAAACCCCACCAGGAGTCTTTTCTTTGTGTGTGTGTGTGTGTGTGTGTGTGTGTGTGTGTGTGTGTGTGTGTGTGTGTGTGTGTGTGTGTGTGTGTGTGTTGAGCTTCATCTACACTGGTGGGGACCGGCTCTCGGCTGCCTGCTGTGCTTGTGAGGACACCTGAGCATCCTCAGCAGGTTAAAATGGAAAATGCAAATAAAACTAGGAGACAAAAACAAGGAATTAAGTCAACGCAACGTCCTCACAAGCTTGGCCAGAGCAGTGTGTGTGTGTGTGTGTGTGTGTGTGTGTTTGACAGCAGCTGACTGAGCAGAGATGAGGAAGAGGAGGTAGAGGAGGCCGCCTGGTTAATGTTTGTCACGCCAGCTGGTGGATGGGAAACCATTCGATCCCACTCACTAACCTTTATTTAAACAGAGCAGCGGATCACGTTCAGCACAAACGACCGATTCTGGTTCTGCTGCGATGGCATCAACACAAACCCCCTCACCTCCTCCTTCATCCTCATTTCATTTCACCACAAAATGCAAAAAGGAAACATTTAATGTAAGAATCCACACAGGAGGAGGAGGGAGGCTGACGTGAGAACAGTGTGAGTGTGTGTGTGTGTGTTGGATTAGCAGGGCCTGTGTGCTTTAAAATCACACCTACCCACTCTCTCTCACACACACACACACACACACACACACACACACACACACACACACACACACACACACACACACACACACGTTCCTGCAAAGATTCATATCGTGCAGAATATCTCTAAATGAGCAATTATTACAGTTTTTATTGCATATCAGGCCGATGATCTATTACTCCTGCTGTCTTCTGGATTAAAATGTCAAAAAATTATTAAAACTATGCACATAACTTCTCAAACCACCACGTCATGTTTCCAAATTCCTCGTTTTGTCCCCCAAAAAATGATTTGTTATATTATAACATATAACACATACTTAATGCAGGGGCTTTCTGGTAGATGTACTGTACTTTTATTGAACTTATTGATGTTTTTTTTTTAAAACAATAAGATTCACTGTAAAGCATCACAAACATTTGGCACATGCATGCATTTGGTTTATGGCACATGAAAACGCATTATAGTGCATATTGGTGCACGTGCAGCACATTGAAGGGACATTTCTCTATAATATTCCTGCAGTAACTTGTTGGTTATTCACACACACACACACACTCCTACCTTTCATCTCGCGGCAGTCCTTCGCGGCCCTCTGGTCGCTCTTGATCGGCAGCTGGAGCAGGGACTTCAGGTTGGTCATCGAGGTCAGCTGTCCGCCTTGGGGGCCACTTCCAGCCGGGTTGCTGGCCCCAAACTGGGGGCTGGTGGCCCCGGCAGGGAGATCTGGCGGTAGGAGCTGAGTGAGAGGCCTTGACATAACTTCTCGGGGGGGAAGAGGAGGAGGAGGAGGAGGGGGAGGCGAGGCCACGAGGGGGAGGCGGCGGTGGACGTGGAGCGGAGCGACCTGCAGACTCTTCAAAGTTCAAGATCAGAATAATCCAATCAGCGACGCTAATTGACAGGCGCGCCGTCACAAAGGTGCGCGCGGGCAGGTGACGTGTGCGCGCTCAAGATGTCCACCTGGTGTCCCGCTTCTCCGCCCGTCCCATGAAGTGAAAGGGAGGCGAAAGAGGCGAAACGAAAAAAGAAAGAGGCAGGATCTATTATCTCCAAAATGGCAGCAGCATGTTGAGCGACTCTGTTAATTCATCCTCTCCGAGTGTCACCGGCGGCGGCGGCTCCTCTCAGCCCCGCAGGAGCACGGTCCAGTCCCGGGGCCGCAGCAGGGAAGTCCACCCGAGGAGTTTGCGGAGATAAAAACGGCGGCGTCCGGCTCGGTCCGGCTCGGTCGGTCGATCTGGCTCGGTCGGTCGGTCGGTCGATCCCAAAGGACGAAAATAAAAAATAAAAAATGGAACCAAACAGAGAATGAAAACAGAATCGACCTCGGACGTCTCTACAGTCTCATGCAATGAGTGGAGAGCGGATTAGAAAGAGTGGAACCAGAGTCGAGACGCGGCGGTGGGAGGAAAGAAAATGAGCAAAAGAAAGAAAGAAGTGAATAAAACAAGATGGAGGAAATAAAAACATCCCCCCCTAAAAAAATAATAATAATAATATCCAGGAGTATGAGCGTCAGATAGATGGAGCTGATGGCTCTTCTCTTCCTCCCCCTCCCTCTCTCCCTCTCTCTCTCTCTATCAGTCAGCTGGAACCAACACGGGCCACACGTGTGACGTCACTCCTCACGGGGGAAAGGAGCTCGGGGGCGTGGTTCGTTTGCATTCGTGGTCCACGCCCCCTCGAGGAAGCCCCCCCCCCCCCCTCCTCCTCCCTATTGTTCCAACCACTGAGACGCCTTCACGGCACAGAGAAAAAGCTGGAACATTTTACCATTTAGCTTTATCTCCATGTTTCTACGTCGTGTTGAATACGGTTGTTGAACTAAACGGTTCACGTTGAATTGTCAGACGCTGCTGGACACCAGAAAATGGAATCGGCAGTACGCCACCATAAAGTGTCCCGTCGGTCACTCGGTTGGTTTACCACCAGATGCCGCTAGAAAATTACAGAAAATGACACTGGGGCTTTATGTTGACACGGCAAAATTGTTAGCTTATTTAAACACGTAATCACTAATTGTATAGCAACATTAGCTTGGCTAAGTTTCTGGCTACGAGGGTAAAAACCAAAACACATTTTGTGAGTAAATATGTAAATTAGCAAATATATTCACAATTTAATTGTTGATGAGTTATAGTCTTACAAAGTCCTGATAACTACTTATAACTACATTACAGTGTGTTATAGACCAGAATGGCGGGTGTAGCTGTTTCCCAGAATAGATGAGCCAATAATATAATTGCCCATTTCATTGTGAGAGATTTTAAAGTAAAACAGATTTAAAAAATATATATTTTATACTACTCTAGGTTCTCTGCTCCAGAAGTTGATTCAGGTGATTTTTAAAAGCAGCATTCTTGGCGTACTTAGATTTCCCTCCCGTTTCCGTGAACGCAGCACATATTTGCATAAAAGCACTACACCGCCTTCTGATTTCAGCCAATGAGCTGGTCGGAGCTGGGGACTGTTGCGTTACAGGCTCGGAGCTCCTGGCCCCGCCCCCTTCTGTCCCTGCTCTCACGCTGTCATTTAAACCAGGAGAACAAATCAACAGCCGAGAAGAAGAGCAGGAAGCTGAAGTCAGGACAAAGTGAAAAACATGCTCGCTCCTGGAGCGTGGGGGGCTATTAGATGTTTAATTACCCCCTCACACACATTAAAAACACCCCCCCCCCCTCCGGCACGTGAGGGGGGGGGGGGGGGGGGGCTCACGTGACGCGAGGAACGAGAGGAAGTGTCATTATCGTCAGGCTGTAAAATAGTGTAAATGAGCGGCTCGTGTGAAACTGAAGGTTTAACTCCATCTTGGATCTGAACACTTGCTTTCTTTACACACAAAATCGCCGCCATGTTGGAGATTTGTGACGTGAGGGAGTTGTTTATTAGCGTGTCTTTCAATAAGCGGATCGTTTTTTATAATTTATTTTTATTAAAACATGAACGGTGGGTTGTGACGTGTTCGAGCCGTCACATTCGAACCGGACTGACTTGTGTTTTCACACCGTGAAATTGGAGGGAAACGCCGCCGCCGCGGCTCCGTCTGTTTCTCTCCCCCTGTCAATCAAATGTCTCCGCGCCGAGGACGCACATGGCTCCGGCACGCGCCGACTGTTGCCTGCCGGCGACTGTGCCGCGCTGCTATTGGCTCAAACTAGGTCAGTCGCTGCCGCGCTCGGCCTCCCATTGGCTTAAAATAGGTCACAGTCTCCGCCCACTGGGTTCCCCATGCCATTGCCGCGTGAGGAGCAAACTGGAGGGATCAGGAGGGGGGAGGGGGAGGATGTTACAAATCAATTAAATAAGGATCACTGTATGATTTAATAAAATGATTGAAAAAATAGAAAAAATATATATTTGTTTTCAAATTATTGTCATTTAACTGTAACAAAATGAGTCATATAGTCATTAAATATAAATATATACAATCAGGACAGTATTATTAAAATAATCAGAGTATTAAAATGTAATAATTATAAAATTCCATAAAATAGAAATATATTGTAAAAAAACAAAACAATAAAGTAAAAAATATGCATGGATAAAAATAACTTCAATAAAATTCCAATTATTTAGATAAATAATAAAAAAAATTAAATGAAAAACATATATTATGTCATATTCTATCACCTACCAGATCATACAATACTTTTTATCAACCAAATAAAAAAACTCAACTGAAGTCTCATGTGTCCAATAATATCTTTACTAACATTAATAATTCCTTTTTAAAGTTATCTCTGCATGATTATAAATACTATTGGAAACATAACATTTACTAAAATCATATTAAAATGAAGCAATAACTGTTTAATGCCTTCTGTTGCTATTCAATAAATGTTTCTTTGTAATGTACAGTTTCATGCTATTCCTTTTTTATGTTTCCTGTAATCTACATCAAACATGAACAACAACATCACGTGAGTCCTGTTGATACTCGTCTGACCGAGTCATATATCCGGGGCAGCAGCTGCAGTGTGTGTGTGGGAGCAGCAGTTCCTAGAAGGAGAATCCTGCAGCTCCTGTATCTGGTGACAGAGCTGTCGAACATACACGACAGGAATGTGTTGGTAGTAAGAGGCAGAAATAGAGTGCGTGTGTGTGTACGCTACTGTAATGACAGCTCCACTCCACTAATGTGTGATAATACGAGTTTCTCCATCCATTTCAAATTTAAATAATTTTTTCCCTGGCCACTTTTTTCCCCTCCAGACTTGGAGAACAGCATCACTAACTTTACATTGTACTGAAGTGGCGCCATCTAGTGGTCCTGCGTTGGTAGTGCACAGTAGTGGAAAGAGGCGTTCAGGGAACAGTTGAAGTGCTGGAATCTCCTGGACCTGAAGGTTTGAAGGACTATTAGCCAAAACTATTAGCATGTTTGCTTTTGTTCGGTTCCTTGAGATGACGGGAGGACGTTGGATTATGTCACAGTTAAAATGTCACGAAATTCTGTTTGTTTTTTATCACCAGAAGCTTATAGTCTCGATGTGTGATCGTCCGACACAGGTTCCTTTTACTAGACGTTCAATTACATTTTTTTAAGTCAAGAGAATTCTGACTATTTCCCATGACTAACTACTTTGATTGATTAATCGATTATTAAAATTGTTGGCGATTAATTTAGTAGTCGATCACTAATCGATTAACTGTTGCAGCTCTAATTATACCACAAGAACATGATTTCTAATATTTTTTGAGCCTTTGTGGGGGGAAGGGGGGTATGAGCTTCATAACAGTGGACATAACATTTCAGATTTTTTTTTTTATTTGATTTGAGGGTTTTCAACAACTCACTTTTTAGGCAAAAGAAAAAGGATAGTAATTTAGTAATAATATTACATGTTTTAGTTTTACAGGAAATAAAAAAAGAAAAGAAAAAGAAGAACACGTCTGGACAGGACCTAAGTAATGAACTATGTGTACACGCTTTTGTTACAAAAAACTGGGCATAACTGCGGCAATGAGGGGGGAAGGGAGGAGGAGAGGAAAAAAAAAAATCACATCGATACATATACTCATCCCGCTGTTTTACAAAGATTACCCCCGACTCGTTCCCTCCCACCCGTACAATACCAACAAGGATAAAAGAAATGATACTTGGAGTAAAAAACTAAAAATAAACAGCAAATAATCAATATATAATAAAATATAATACGAATTGTACAAGTACACTCTGGTTATTTCTGTTGTCCTTTTCAAATCCTGAACACATTAACACGTTTTGCTTCCTCGTCGTCATCTACGCCTCTTCTTTTTTTTTTTGTTCTTTTTTTTTTTTTTTAAATGACAAACGCAGTGTACATTTAAAAACAAGGTCACCAACACTTCACCGGTTTCGTCTTTAACTCTGTTTTTTTGCTTTCTCCCTTTTCCGGTCACGATAGCACATTGACTAGTTCTGTCTGTCGTGACAGATTAGAACGTTTAGTCGAGTCAGGATTTGTATTTTCTTTAAAAGGTGAATTTATCTCAAAGGGCTCGTTTCATCTCCGTATTAAAAAGAAAAAGGAGAGATTCTCCACTTGTGGGGAAACAAACGTACAGAGCAGGAGACGAGGACGACATCGTTTATACTGTGAATAATTTGTTAAAAAATAAAAACTGGCACCTCACTTCTAACAGCGGGGAATCCAAATCCATATTTTTTTTACGTGGAAACACTGCTAGTGGGGACAATTTCATACTTAAAAAAAAACGTACATGACGGAAAAAGGAAAAGTGGATGAATGCATTTTTACGTCAAAACAGATTTTCTACTAAAAATCATCAGCGTTTTACCAAGAGTGGTTCTGATTGTGGGTCTTTTTGAAGTCCACGTGTAATTCAGTGACCACCTCTGCTGCAGCACGCCGGGATCGTGTGCAGATTATAATCTGTGGGGACGTTATGGCAGTTACACTAAACCCTCCCTGTTCTCCTTTTTTTGTTAAAAACTTTGCTGCTTCTTGGATTATTTAAGAAAAATAAAACATCAAAACAATCTATTCTAGAAAAACTGTTTTTTTGTGTTTTTTTAGTTTTTTACTGACTGTACTCAGTCAGAACCGTTGATCGCTCTGGCTGCACCAGAACTGGGGCCGTCAGCGGGGCCGTCAGCGGGGCTGCGAGCTGGACCGGCGAGGGGTCACCTTCCGACTGGTCGTCGGACGACGGAGATTTCGTCTTCATCAGTTCCCAGGTGCCGCTGCCGGCCGTCGGCCCCCGACAGGAGAACTTGTGGCGGGCTAGGAGCACTGGGTTCCAGAAGCGGTGTCGGCATTTGTGGCACCGGAAGGCGGCCTGTTTGAGATGCCGGCCCCGGTGCTTCAAGGCCTTGTGCAACGAGCTGCTGCGTCTGCCGCACACCAGGCACCGCAGCCGGGCGTGGCGGCCGGAGTTCCTGGGCGGGTGCCTGACGGCGTGGTGCACCAGCAGAGGGCCGTGCATGGCGTACGTGGTGCTGGGGCAGATGGGGCAGGGGAAGCGCTTTATCGGGACGTCCATGGAGGTGAGCCCGGTGACCTTGACTGCGCCACCACTCCACGACTTCACCCTCATGATGCCGCCCTTCATCCTCAGCTGGGCCAGGAGCTTCTTCTTCTTGATCTGGGCCTGCAGTCGGCCGCGGCGCTTACGCAGGATCAGCAGCTTCTTGCGAGTGTCCTTACTCAGCGGGACGCCCACCAGCTTTCCGTCTCTCATTATGCTGTGGATCAACACTCGCCTTTTTTTCTTTCGGTGCTTTCTTGTCTGTCCTTGACGCTTTTGGAAGTTTTTTGGGCGGTAGTGAAAAGGGTGCTGCAGCTGCAGCTGCTGTTGCTGCGGATGCTGTTGTTGTTGTGTTTGTTGCTGCTGCCCGGACGCCCCCTGCTGCATGTGAGACGACCCGGTGTAGTTGGGACCTGATCCTGAATCGTAGAAGAGGGGCGAGTATCCGGTGGGCTGCGACTGGTTGACGCGCTGTCCGTTGCGGTCGATGCCGTGCTGAGACAGCTTGTGCCGCACTAAGCTGTTGGAGTAGGCAAAGGCTTTGCCACATACTTCACAACGAAAGGATTTCTCCAGCCCCACGCCGCCGCCGTGGACGGTCTGTTGGTGAGCCGTCAGGTGGAAGTAGTGGCGGAATGATTTCCAGCACACCGTGCAGGTGTACAGCCTCTGGGAGGGGGTGCCGGATGTCGGAGACTTTTCTCCCTGGGAGCAGGACGAGAAGTAGTCAGCGTTTCCCGCGTTGGCAACCTGACTGATGGCGGCTGCGGCGGCGGCAGCCCCCTTTACTCTCCTCCCCTGGTTGTCGATCTCCCCCTTCCTGTGCAGCTTCCCGTGTCTCACCAGGCTCTGGGCATAGGCAAACATCTTCCCGCACAGATTGCATTTGTAGTTCTTTTGACCCGAGTGCACGGTCAGATGCTTGGTGAGGTGGAAAGGCTCGCGGAACATTTTGCCACACAAGTCGCAGGTGTGAGGCTTCTCCCCCGTGTGAACACGGGTGTGGCGCCGCAGGGTCTCCGCCCGTCTGAAGCGCTTACAGCAAATCTGACATCCGTACGGCCTCTCGGAGCCGTCGCCCGGCGGCGCGGGGCTCCTCCGCCTCCTCATGATGTGGTTCGGGTCCCTTTTTTCCCGGGGCTTCCTCGGCCTCCGGGGCTTCGTGTGGGGGTGGCTGGGGTGGGTCAGAGGCATCGTGGAACCGTTGAGGCCGGACGTGGACGACGGTCCACCCATGTTACCAAACCCCAACCCCCCCAGCAGACCACCGATGATATCCCTCCGCTCTCCTTCCCGACCCTCGTTGTTTATGTCGCAGGAGGCCGCGGCTGCGGCGGCGATGGCTGACATTGCACTGCTGGTGACCTCGTCCTCAGAGTCGTCCAGTAGAGAGGACAGGGGGAGGTGTGGCTGCGGTTGTGGCTGTTGGTGGTGTGGGTGAGGCTGCTGACTCTGAGGGTGGGGATGAAGAGTCGGCGCTAAAGGGGCCTTGCGGAGAGTCTGGCTGTTCATGTCACCGGCGAGCGCACTGCCCGAGTACAGAGATGACGACTGCGACCGCCTGTAGACATCGACCCCACTGTTGTAGGGTGGCTGGTTCTGGTAGCGATTTCTGGAATAATCCGTTGCGTACTTGTCATTGGCCATCGCCGACCCGTTGTTTGAAATGCCCACTCTGTCACCGCCGCTCCCCATTTTACTGCTGCTCGGGTTGGACGACCCGCCGCCGCCACCACTGTCCTGGTTTTTTGAACTCCGGGGAGGTTTGCCACAGGCGCCCGAGGCAGCGTGGTTGAGAAGAGAGGTGCTCTCGCGGAAACACCGGCCACATGCGGGGCAGCGGAAGGGCTTCTCGTCGTGGATCTTCTCGTGTCTCGTGAGGGACTCGCGGCGATTGAAGGACTTCTGGCAGATGGTGCAGACAAACGGTCTGTTCTCCGAGTGGGTGACACTGTGCTGGATGAGGTGACCCCTCTTCTTGAACTTCTTCCCACACTCTCCACAGCAGAATATCCTCTCGGGGCTCGGGGAGTTACAGTCCGACTTGCGGCCCTGGCTCTCCGGCGTCAAGCCGTGGCTGCGGAGATGCCGTCGAAGGCTGGAGAGGTGGGTGAAGGTTTTACCACACTCACCACAGTGGTACAGCGGTTCTGGTTCGGGCTGGCCAGACGAACTGTTACTGTGACGTTCTCTTGATTTGGACAACTGCTGGCTACCGTTGGCTACGAGCACGGAGGTGGAGTTTGAGGAAGGCGGGGCGGACGAAGAGGAGGAGACGGTGGAGGAAGACTGTTGCGAGGACGGCGAGAGGAGAGAGGAATGCTGGGAATCGCTTCTGATGCCACTTATCCCGACACCCCCGGATCCCCCGCCCACGAGGCCCGACGAGGAACTCTGACTGTGCCCACTCGAGCTGCTGTTGTGACTCGGGCCGCTCGGCTCCGATTTCCTCTGAGGCAGGTAGCCCGCCATCGCCTTCTTCCTCCTGCTTCCTCCACTCGAGTTGGATGTTGAGCTGTCTCCCGACTTTGAGGCGTCGTCTTTAGAGAGGGACAGGTGGAGAGGGAGGGGGAGGGGGAGGCCAGCCTCCTGCTGCATTAGCGATGCTATCTGGTTGGAGGAGAGGACCGGAATACCTTGAAAATCAAAGCCACCCAGTGGGGCAGGCTGGGGGGCCGGGTGGAGAGGGTGCGGGTGGTGGGTGTGGCTGTGTGGATGAGATAAGGCGTGAGGGGTCAGCTGCTGCTGTTGCTGCTGGGGCTGTGGAGCCGAGTGGCCGTGGCTGTGGGAGGAGTGGAGGGCGGGAGGAGGCGCAAGGGCCGAGTTTGACTCGGCTGATCCTTGGCTGAGGCCCAGGCCCAGGTGGTTGTGAGTGCCCTGCTGGACGAGGAACTGCTCCAGGCTGCTGTTGGTGGGGACTCCGGACAGGAAGTACTGGTTGGCGGCGAGCATGCAGCTGAACTGCTGGTGGAGGCTGCGGGGATCCGACTGGCCGACCAAAGGGACCGCAGTGCTGCCAGAGGGGTTGTTGGAGACTGACGCAGAGGTGGAGGTAGAGGGCGAGGAAGACGAGGGACCAGAGGAGGGCTGGGGGACAGAGAGACCCGGATGCAGCGGCGGAGGCGGGGGCGCAGGTGTGACGACTCCCCCGATGACCCCAGCGCCGCCTCCACCGCTGCTGCCGCCAAAGTCAAAACGCCCCATCCCAGAGTGGAGCTGCTCCTGAGCCAGCGCCGCCTCGGCCGGGTGGAAAGGCCGCAGGAACTGGGCGTAGCCTGCCGATGAGCCCCCACTGCCGCTGCTCATCTTACTCGACTTGCGGGAGCTATGAGACGACGAGGACGAGTGGCTCTGGTGGGAGATGGATGGGGGCGGGGCGCTCATTTTGGCGAACAACGAGGAGGAGTCGGCGAAGGCGTTGCTCCGCGAGCTCTGCAGCGAGCCGAGGCCGAGGCCAGACAGGAGGCTCCCGGAGCCATCGGCCGAGGGCTGGTGCTGCTGCTGCAGCTGCTGCTGGTGCTGCAGCTGCACCTGCTGCTGGTGGCTCAGTTGCCGCTCTAGTCCGAGGCCCTTGAACTGATGGGCTTGGTGTCCACTTAGCATTTCTAAAATGTCCATGGGGTACTTGCTGAATTGGAACATCTCCCCAACGCAGCCGGAGCAAAGTGTCCCAGGGCGACAACTACCCCACGCACTTAGTCTGTGTCGGCTGGAAACAGCAGTGAACCCTTAAACTAATAAGGTTTTTTTTTGTCAGAGGTAGTCCTGTCGGGATTTCTACCCCAAAAAGTAATCCAGCAAAAGTCTATGCTCGATTTCCTTACATAAATATCACAGGAGAGTTTCTCTCCATTGAAGAGTGTGAAGCCTTCAAGTGCTTCTGTGGGTTGTTATATAAAAAAAGGTTCATAAATAGCCAATAATACTAAACTTTACTAAAAAAAACTGAATCGGTGTGTTTCTTTTTTAGTGTTCCATAAGCGATTTATGTAAAAAAAAACTAAAAAAACAGCTCGGCAGCGTGTGTCCGTTATTTCAGTGGAGGAAGAACCATCGCCTCACAGCCCCGTCTGTCCCGTCATGGAGATCCTCTGGGAGCCCGAGAAAAGAGAAGGACATAAAAAAATAATGTTAGTGAGCGATTCAGCAGATAAACCAAACAGTTTGTTCAGTAACACTTTTATCATAATTCTTGACTTTCTGTACTTGCTGAAATGTCGCACAACGAACAAACAACACAGATTAAAAACACAGGCAAAAACTTTTAAGGGCAGCAACTGACAATTATTTTCATTATTGATTAATCTGCCGATTGTTTCATCAATTGATCGATTAGTTGTTTGGTCCATAAAATGGTGAAAATTGTTTTTCCCAAAACCACAATATGTTTTTGTTTTGTTCACAAACCAAAGATATTCAGTTCACTGTCACAGAGCAGCAAAGAAACCAGAAAATATTCAAATTTAAGGAGCTGAAATCTGATAATTTTGACTTTTTCTTTTTCATAAAAACTACTTGAACCGATTGATCGATTATAAAAAATAGTTGGCGATTAATTTAGTAGTCGATTATTCATCGATTAACTGATGCAGCTCTAGTGTTATTTTTTTTGCCCCTCCATTAAAGTTTTTGACGCCCCTGAGTGTTTGGCGATGTTACACTAATGTGCATAACTTTTTAATTTTAAGATTTTAACGGTGGAAAGTTTCACGTATTTATTTTTCAAAGAACATCTTTCACAAAGGAAAATCAAGTGCAGGGGAAATTAAATTCAACAGTATTTTTTTTTTTACACCTCCGTTAATTGCCCCTATTCATGAATTTTTAGAGACACGAGTGAACGTGGAAAATGGAGCCACCAGAGGAAGAGGAGGGATGAAGAGCGGTGGCTTGAAACGCCCACACGACTCTGTCCAGCTCCTGCAGGAGAACATGGCCGCCCGTCACCTCCAGAACACACGCGCACACACACACACCAACCTAAATGGCAGCTCAGGCCCGGTGGACAGTGTCTTTGTGCGAGAACAGAAAACAAGAGATCGAGCTTCGCAAATCCCCCCCGTCCAAAGAAAAAGGACATCTGATATTCGCAGACTGACATTTTTAATTAACTTCCTGCTTCACGAGTGCCAAGATTTTTTTTCATAACCAATTAGGAAGAAAATGTGGTTGTACAAATGTGGGGCAGTAACACGACGCTGCACTTCGCCACCGATATAGAAAGTGATGCTTCTTGGTTTTATTTGTAGCGTCTGATGTCACTCGATCGCTAAACGATGCAGAGGCACAATGATTTTTCCTGAACAACACACAAGAAGAAGTGACTTCACTTATTTTACAGAATAAACAATGTGCATTTATGTTTATATATTTTTTTTAAATTCAAGTTCTAGATATTTGTCTGGATTTGTGTCTTATCGATGATAAAGTTTATGGTTGATCTGTAACATATCAAGCCTCCGTTACTGTTCTTTGTCATACGGGTTTGATAACGACATCTTAGGAATCAGGGTTTTAAAATATATGTCAGGATCAGGAATTTTTCACTTCCCAATATCCGTATCGGTTGGACGAACCATAACTATGACAACAATCATACTTGTGATTATGTCGACGCCCCCTTTTCGGTTAAGAAAATGACGCTTCTCTTTTTCCCTGTGGAAACAACAACCTGACTCAAACGTTAGCAATTAAATCCCTGAGCAGACATGATTTTATGATCTCTCAAGTCATTTTTTTCTTCTTCTTCTGTCTTCTTTGTAAAAACTGTGATGAAGTCTCGATGCAGACCTTCCTCTGCTCGACATCATGAGCCCCCCTCTTTCCCCCGGGACAGAAACCAGAGAAGCTAAACATCCTCACAGCTGCGTCGGTCGAGTCCGAGGCCCGGCGGAGCAGCGACACATCTCCAAAATACAGCAGGAAATAATTAATAATCAAAACATAACTTACAGTACATATTGACCTCAGAACAAGACTGAGGATAATATATAAAACTAAAAAATTACAAACTGATGAACCGAGAAAAACAAATGGCGACACCGAGGAGACGCCTCTGGCTTTTATAAACATATTTAGAACTTTACAGAAGTTTTATAAACAGAAGAAAATGCACTGTATGTGACGATCAGCCCTTCAACAGGTATTAATGTGATTCTCTTTTTGAAAAATGGGCACAAATCATTGATTGATCAGGTTATAGTTTATGTCCCAACACTGGTCAGATCATGTATGACCAGTAAATACTCTGATCATAACCTGTCGGGCCACAATCAATGATTCTTTACACCAGTGATCAATTGGCTGATAAATTTTTTTCAACAGCAAAAAAAATGTATTTTAAAAACGGACATAATTTCCCAGAGTTCAGAGCGACTGTCCACCTTCACACAGGTGAAGCTCAAACCATCACAAGTTTATTAAAAATGCACCTACGTGATTAATCAGGTGTTATTAGCAGGTTATTTATCCATGGAAGGATTCGATTATTTCGTATCGTCCTGCATCGTGAAGTTGTATTGATGCAGCAGCAGAGCAAACACACAACCTCAATACACAACTTTAACATGTTGACGACCTGGGGCTCATCAAGCTCTCGGTCAGTCCGCTAACTGGTGTGTGTCGTACCGGCCGATCCGCAGGTCTGGAGCCTCCGGTGTGTCCGGGAGGAGGAGGACCGACTCCCGCTGTGTCCGCCGACAACCGGTGACTTCAGGCGGACAGTCTGAAAGAGACGCGCCGTGAGACGGAGGAGCGAATGACCCTCGGGGCTCAGCTAGCATCCATCAATCACCTGCCGAGCTCCCGCTGCGCCAATCACACACACGCACCTCATCGTTTCACATCCACATGCATATTTAATGTTGTTTTAGTGTAATGGAGCGATAACAATGTGCAGCAGCGTTGAACTGGTGATAAAAACTCACATTACGGTTTAGTGTTAGCCTTAGCGCGGCTAGCAGCTGCTAGCCGCCAAGCTAGCTGCGCTTAGCTCGGCGGCTAGCACGCTAGCTAACACACCGCTGCTGGAAAACGGCTCGTTTCTGTCGTAGTTAGTTTTTTTAATTTTATTGTCGTTTCTTTACCTTGAAACATCCGAGGAGCGGACACAGACGTCAGCGACACGGCGGTGGACGTGTGGAGACACCGAGGGGGGGGTGCGCCGAGGGAGCGGGGACCCTGCTACCGCCTGTCCGCGGGGCCTCTCTCCTTCATCCATGGAAAAACACCGAGAAGGGCCTGACGCTCCATCGGCCCGGGAGGCTGCTGGCTCTAACACTCACTGCTTCCGCTGGCCCGGCCCGACGCGTCCATTGTCTGGCGCCGCCGTCGGCCGCCCGCCCGCCCGCTCCCTCCCTCCCTCGCTCCCTCCCTCGCTCGCTCGCCCTCCGGCCCGCGGCTCGTCTTCACCCGAGCGGCGCCTTTGTTTTGTTTCCGTCGTCGAGCGTCTGCCCTCGTCTGGCCGCTGCTGGCTGCTCTCCGGCCCGCGTCGGGTTGAGGTGTCGGTGTCCCCCCGTGAAGACGACGGCTCCTCCGATGCTGCTGCTGCTGCTGCTGCTGGCGTTAAAATGGTAGTTTCCTGTCTGCATAATGGTTCCGGGTAACGAGGAGGCACAGGTCGGTCTGTCCGGCCGTGACCACACCGCCGCCGCTCCGCTTCACGTCCACCTCTGCCCCGCGGCACGCGAAGTGTGGACCCGATCCAGCGTGATGCGCGTGAACAAATAAAGCGCGCGCGCTCTCTCGCGCGTGTCCGTGTGTGTGTGCGTGCGTGTGCGTGCGCGCGCTCCATTAAGAAGGATATCAGTGTGCATTGACACTGTTTATCATTAAGCGTGTGTGTGTGTGTGTGTGTTTTCACACTTAGTGTGTGAAATGTTAATTAGTCAATTAAGGATATCATTACGGCGCATGCTGCATAACATTACAGCGTGTGTGTGTGTGTGTGTGAGTTTGCTCAATTTGCATTCAATTAAATTTACCATTATTGAACTGTGTGTCTGCCTGTTGCTGCTGTGTGGGTGTTTTTGATTTGTGCATCCCTGTGTTTACTCTGTGTGTGTGTGTGTGTGTGTGTGTTTACTCTCTCTCTGTGTGTGTGTGTGTGTGTGTGTTTACTCTCTCTCTCTCTGTGTGTGTGTGTGTGTGGGTGGGTGTGTTTGATGTGTGCATCACACTCTCTCTCTCTCTCTCTCTCTCTCTCTGTGTGTGTGTGTGTGTGTGTGTGTGTGTGTGTGTGTGTTTACTCTCTCTCTCTGTGTGTGTGTGTGTGTGTGGGTGGGTGTGTTTGATGTGTGCATCACTCTCTCTCTCTCTCTCTCTCTCTCTCTGTGTGTGTGTGTGTGTGTGTGTGTGTGTGTGTGTGTGTGTGTGTTTTAGAGACAAAAACAGTGACAGTTCGGCTGCACTTCTTCCTGTGTGCTTTCCCTCCATGCAAATAAACACCTGTTGGATTTTATTTTATTTTTTATTCCCTGTTGTGAGAAGATTAAACTCTGATCATATTGTGTGCGTGAAAAAAATATTAATAAAATCTTTAATAAAATGAAAAGGGGTCAGTTCAGAACAGCTTCAGACAGAAATCCTTCTGAGAGTTGTGCTCTGTCATTACCCCGACACAAAATTCAACTACAACGTCTCTCAGTTGAGCTATTTGTATCTTATTTGTATAGTCAAATAAGTTGTAATTAGTTGTATCAGTCCCCTAAATATGCTTTATCGAAATCAAACAGTTATTCTCTGGGAATCCAGTGAAAATGTCAACAACAACAAAAATACAATGTTTAAGAAAGTGATGAAAAATTCCTGGATCTGCAACAACATTCCCTCTTGGCCCACGATGTTCCGTCCTTCCACCAAGATTTTCAGTCGTTTTTGCGTAACCCTGCTGACAACCAACAGAAACAACAACAAACAAACAAATGGGACAAGGCTGTAAACAGAACCTCCTTGGCTGATGTAATAAATCAGAAATAGTTCTTTACGTCTCACAAGGATGTAGCTCTGAGGATCCTGCTGGTGCCTTTCACTTCCAGTCTCCACGTTTTAACACGGATGAAATTAGTTTTCTGGCCTTTACACAACTGTCTGTTGGACGTCCAGTATGAAGTTCTTCATCCTGCTGCGTCTCTGTCGCCTCCTGTTAATTTCCTTGTGTTTTTAGAGTATGACTGATGAAATTAATAAATTGTCTTTGAAGTGGTGGGATGGATGGATCAGATTGCTCCCTCGGGTGATGACACACAGGGAAGGCGGAGACTGATTATGGAAACACAACAGTGCAACAAACACGTTTCTCCCACTGCAGGGAAAACTCAACAAAACATAAATTGTGTATTTAGGGCTGGATTATCAAACCTCCAGACATCGTTAGTGCGTAACTGTGTCCTTCACATCGAGTCTCCACATCTGTCAGCTATGAAAAGTGACACAAAAATAGGTTTTCAGTTCCTTAGTCGTGTTTTGTTCCTCATGTCATTCATTGTTTGAGCAATTTTGACCGTATTCTATTCAGAAAACATTAAAATATTGTAATTTAGACTAAAAATCCCTGAGAAATAGCTGCTAAATTTCACTGAAGTCAGTATTGATTTAATAAAACACTAAATTGTGCCATCCATAAAATGTAAAAATCAAATCAAAATTTAGGCTTTTGTCAGATATTTAATTTAAAGCAGGGGGAAAATCATAACATTTGAGAAGTTATAATCTGCCAAAGGTTTAGTTTTAGTTTTGATCAACTCAAACTCTAAATAGATAATTCAGACTGTTGAATATCTGTATTAATGTTGAATAATTTTCTGTTGAATATGAGCCTCGAACAGGAAGAGTCAGGTTTCATCACACAAGACATACAAGCAGGGTTTAGTGGGATTCTTTTTTTTCCTTTTTTTAATTGTTATTATCAATTTAACAGTATGATTTCTACAAACGCAAGAATTGATCGCAGTAACAAAAGGGTTTGCACATCTGTGAGACCTCTGTTTGTATATTCTTGGAAAGAGACATATAAGGGGGATGTAATAAATTACTGCATCATACAATTTGAGGTATGCAGAGTAGCTTTGAGAAAACAAATATGCCCCTGCCTCCCCCGCGGTGGCTAACGCACACACACACACACACACACACACACACACACACTCATGTACACACGACCGCACACATACAGGCACACAGTTTAATCAGGTGTGGGGGGGGGGGCAGATCGCAACATGAGTATCAGACCTTTGGAGGTGTGAGGAGAAATGAGAGAAACATTAGAAATACGACAGAATTTTCACGCGTCATTTACATTTTCCCTCCTGTTTCTCCGTCAAAAGTTAATCAGATGTTTTCATTGTAAAAACCACGGAGCCTTTCGAGTCCCGTCGGCCGACGGCAAGTCACAAAATACATTCTCCTCCACGACTCAGCAACAACTGCTGTCGCTAAAACAAGAAAAACATTATTTGTTTCCGCCTTCGCATGTAAATCAAACACTTAAATTTCTGTTCGAATGAGCACAAATGAGAAAGTCGCTTTTCTCTTTAACTTCTGTTCCAATACCAGAACTTGACAATTTATGCCTTCAAACTTTTGGAGGACGTAGCTCGCCAAGAAAAGCTGTGATTGATCAATGTTCCCTTTAACAAAAAGATTTTTAGAAGCGAATTCGACAACAACAGGCCTTCAGAGGTTCGTTACAAGTCGATATGAACATGTGATGAGACTCGGGTGTTAAAATCGTCTTTGTGTGCTGAAGACGGAAACCGATTCAGAGATGAGGTTCAGCATTCCTAAGAAGAAGAAGAAGAAGAAGAAGACACTGAGAGAGTTACGCACACGGGCACACAAATTAAAACAGACACATGTACATATACACACACGTGCGCGTACACGCCGTGACATCATGAGTCAGCACTATGACATCATCAACACTGACATCGTCATGCGGTCCATCTTTTCTCTTTGATTGCATCAGCTCCTTTTGTTCCTCCAGAGTACAAATGTTTTTTTCTTTTCTTTTTTTGAAATTCCACTAGAAAGTATGAATATTGAAAAAATCCGAAATTGTACATCTAAACTTCGGAGATTTAAAAAAATAAATATAATGTTTTAGACAAAAAATGGACAAACTGAAAGTAGCGATCGTGATAAAGAGCGTTCAAAGTCTGAATGGGGGGGGGGGGTCTTTACACGTATGATCATAAACCAGTAACACGTGAGCACATGGTTTTGTACTAAAAGATTCAAAATGGCTGGTGGCAATCACGTCTGTCTTTATGGAAATACACCTCGGAGGGGAATCTGAAAACCTCAGGTGACGCCTCATGCATCCCTTGAACCCATACAGGCTGAATCCAACCCGACGGTCGGAAGGTCCATCTCACAGCCAGAGAAATGGAAATATGTTTTACAAAATATGACATCATCATGACCGCCACTTCTCCCTCTCGAGAATTCATGGTCGGGTGTTCTTTACATGTTCCACCAAACTTTTTCTTTGCATGTTTACATTTTTCTCTACACATTAAAATAAAAATTCTATGAATGTATGCACAAGCATGCCTCCCAACCCGACACTGACACGAAGAAGAAATGAAATGGGAAGCAGACGCCGTACGGAGCACAGACACAAAGATAATTCGGTATAGCCCTTAGTGTGAAGTGTCATTGTCCCCGGACCTCGGACCCGTCTGCCCTCCTTCCCTTCATATGAGGCGAGCGGCTGAACTCGCAGGTCACATGTGGCGGCGTAGACACACGGGAGTCGCTCGCTTAACGGCAATCGGTCGCAAGAAGAAAGAAGTGAACCTGCGACTCTCTTGAACTTGAAGTTTGAAAAACAGTGTTTGAGGGACTTTTGCTTTGTCAGGGGTTCATAGTAAAAGGTTTGACCCCTCACCAGTCTGCAACAGGTCAATCTTAACATTTTCCCAAAAATGTGATTACGCAAAAAGGGTCACGGCACAATGTTTCATGTTAAACACCCACTAGAGTCACTGTACAAAGGCTTAGAGTTGACGTCAAGTGGATTTTAGTGGATTTTAAGGCCCGGTCACACCAGAAAGTGGCACAGCAAGAATTCATGCACATTTGTCTCGTAGTCGCGTAGTAGCTAGCAAGCTAACCACTAAAATGCTGCGCCAGCTGCGACTCAGCACGAGTCAAGTCACGCTACTTTCTTTACTCCTTTTACTCTCTTTTCTTTACTCTCCTCTGCGATTTGTTCCTTTTACACAATTTAACAACAAAAAGTCACTGAAGAGGAAACGGTAACAAGCTAACAGCCTTTCAAACTGACAGTTAGCAGCTAGCTTCTCGGGCGGTCGAGACAATTTGACAAACTTACAAATTCGACAAGTTCACAGTTTATTCCAAAGACGCTTTTTTTTCTATCCATAAGCAAACGCCAACTTCCTCCATTATAGACTATTGGTCAGTTTTTATCCAAATTCACAGTTCACTGAAGTTAATCTTTATAAAATCCAGTGACTACAACAGTTTCACTGATTTAAATTCAATGCTGGTGTGACTGGGCCTTCGCGGCAGCAGCTTGTGCCGACGTAGGTTTTTTCATTTTGTTTTCCCTAAAAGGCATGAATTTATTTAATTTTTTACTTATTTTGAAACACTCGTCTGGATTATTTGAGAAGTTTTACTCTCATGATCGTCCAATCACAGCAAATCACATGTTCAGCCTTTAAATTACAAACAGGCTGATTTCAGGATAAATACGTTTTCAACCAGATATACACAAAGTCCTACAGGGCTCAGTAGTGTCAATACTATTATTATTATTATTATTATTATTATTATTATCATCAGGTAAATTTAATAAAAAAGCAACTTGTTTGGTTTTAAATACTGTTATAAATACAAAGACGAGCAAAGCTGTCGGTCTCTGGCCCGGCGCTCTCTAACCATCCACAGTGGATTCAAAGACAGAGGAACTTCTGTCGGAGCGCTCGAGGACTCAGAGGACAGCGCAATAAAACTCAAGGACAAGTCAATAAATCATAATCGGCGGGTATCCTTCAATAAAAGTCACAGCGAATACCCAGCAGCCTTTAAAACTTCACGCACACCATATTTTTTGCTCTTTTCAAGTGGACATTTCTGTCTTCCCTTTACAGAGAATGGCTGGATATTCTTTTTCAACGCACAAAGTGATGAGGAGAAAATCAATTGGCTATAGTCACTGTGAGATTAATGCTGTCATCCATCACTTTGTGTTTTCTGAAGGGGGGGGTACAGCCCTGTGAGGCAGCGGAGATCAAGCCTCTTCCTCTTTTCTCTCTGATCATCTCTCCACTTCATCTTCCCAATAAATGCCTCGATGCTTTTTACCGTCCCTCGTCCCGTCTTCGTCTTCTTTACGACTTCAGCCTTCACCTCTCCTCTCCCTCCGTCTCTCACACCGTCACCTCGTTCTTACTCCCAGTCCGCAGTCCGTGTCCTCCCCCTCCTCCGGGGATGAAGTGCAGCTGTTCGATGGTGTTCTGCCTCTTGCTGGCGAACGCCATCCGTCGGGCGTTGGGGTGGTTTCCGATTGGCCCCGGTCCACCTCCCCCGCCGTGGCCCCCGTGGCCCCCGTGGGCGTCCCAGCCGCCGTGCATGCCCATCCCGGGCATGGCGGCTGAGCTGCGGTCGTGGTCGTGGTCTGACGTCGGGTGGGAGTTCATCTTGATCATGTGGTGGCGGTCCATGGACGGTGTGACGCAGATGTTCTGCTGCGACTGGGTCTTCTGGTGGTGGCTGAGCCGGCCCATGGTGGGCACCATCCCGCTCCCCCCTCCTCCTCCTCCACCTCTGTCGCCGCCTCCTCCCATCATTAGCCCCATCGCCATCAGCCGGTCCTCCAGACGGTCAGGGGAGACCAGAAGCCTCTCATGGGACCTGAAACCAGACACGTGTTCAGTTATTTATTGTTCTATGTGTCTGAAAATGTATATAACTTGACTATTACATTTCCAAAAGTAACTCAGGCTACGTCCTCAATACGTTTTCATTTAACTACGTCCAGACAAAAGTTTTAGCTCCGTATCGGAAATAATCTCCGTCCATTGTAACACACATGAAAACGCATTCACGCACACACGTCATGTCGGTGTAAACAGGAAGTAGATTGTCTACTCTGAGTCCGTTGCTTAAAACATGATGAATAATAAAATACTACGAGCGAGTCTCTCTTCAATCACATTTGTTTCCTGTGCAGCTTTAACTTTAGATTCACTTTCTTAAAGAAGTCAAATGTTTTAAATTGGACTGAACAGATTTTCAGTTATTAAAAATTAACAGAGTAACTTCACCTTGTCAGAACTCTTTTAAATTTTAATGAAACTCTTCTGCTCTGGACATTAGTTTAATATTTCATTCTGCGATTGCCTTTGCTCTTATTCTTTCTTCGTGTCTCATCTCTCCTCCTCCATCTTCTCACGGCACCTGATTTCTTTTATGATCTGCTTTCCTCTCATCTTTCACCTTCTCTGATCTCGTTCCTCTGTCCTCTGTTTTTCATCTCCTTGTCTCATCTGATTTTTTCTCTGGTCTCTTATCTTCTCCCTCTCACCTCTGCTGTCCTCTACCTCCCCCCGATCTTGTGTCTCACCTTCGGAGCGTCTGCGAGTTCGAGCTCCTGCTGGTGCTCATCATGGCCTTGTAGTACTGGTGCTGCTGGTTCTTGGACAGGCGGGACAGCGTGTTGCCCTCCCCGAGCGCCAGCAGCTGGTCCTGGGAGCGGACGCGGCGCGGCGGCCTGTCGAAGGAGGAGCTTGTGTAGTGCGTCTGCGCGGGCAGCGGGTACGGGTTCGGGGTGGAGGCGGGGATGTGGAGGCGGGGCCGGGAGCCGTTGAGGGGCAGCGTGCCGCGGGATCCCAGCGTGTAGTCGCCGCCCCAGGGCAGGTGGTGCTGAGACGAGTGGAAGGACGGCGGCGCGTTGTTGAAGCGGCGTTTGGAATTGTAGTAGCTGGAATACTCGTCCAGCTCTTTCTCTGTTCCAGCAAATGAGAGAGAGACAGATTCATGAATAACGCTGCAAGTAATGTTCATTTTCTTCATCGGTTCATACGCCCATTGTTTTTCTCAATCAATCGTGTGGTTTTAACGCAGCATTATATGCTTTTAATGTGTAACATCAGATGTTACGTCATCCGCCATCTTTATAATTCCAGGAGACGTGACGATACGCAGGCGCAACCGGTCGGAACCATGAATGACCTCATTCTTATCGTGTTGTCGGCCTCAGACACACATCCTCAAAGTGGAACAGTTGGAACCAGGAAGTGCAAAAGTGATCAACAATTACCCAAAATCTCTAATCATGTTGAGTGAACTCACTAATCATTACAGCACTGTCGGCAAATATTTGTGAAAAGATATTAAAAATGTTCTGTTAAAGGTTCCATCACAAGGTCCAATGTGGTGCAGCTTCATCAACAGATGATAGGTGAGCACGTTGAGGACTCCTTCAGGTAAAAGAGGATTTTAAAGTCATCTACACTCCCATAGTGGTGAGACTGCTTCTCATGCGCTTTATCCAAGGTCAAGAATTAAAGTCGAAGCCCAAAAGAAAGAGAGAGAAATCTCGCACATCTGTCACAGATGTGCGGCGGGAAAGGGAGGTGAAGAATACCACGAAAGATAAACGACAACAGGTGAAGTGGAGGTGATGGAACCAGAGGAGGAGGAAGTGAAGAGATAGAAAAACAACAGAGGCCAAAGAGAAAGAGAGACTGTGATGGAGGTGGAATATCGTGTGTGTAGGTAAGACAGTTGAAACAGGGGGATGAGAAGTGAAGATAAAGGAAAAGAGACGCAGAGTAAAGCGGTGAAGACGTGAGCAGACACACGGACGTTAGTGAGGTTCATTCACAGTTGAAACAGTGTTTCTGTGCTTTTCTGCTCCAGAGCCCGAGATTTAATCTTCAAAAGATTTTCCACGGAAGCGACTCCGCAAGAGCCAATTTAACGCCGACCTTTCACCCCTAGCCCCCCCCCCCCCCCGCCCTCCATCAGGTCTCTTCCCCTCTTTCCTCCTCTCCTTCTCTTGGTCCCTTTTGTCTCCTCCTCTTCTCTCTCTCTCTCTCTCTCTCTCTATCTCTCCCCGTCCTTCCTCTCTCTCCCTCCTCTCTCTCCCTCCTCTTCTCTCTCTCTCTCTCTCCTCTTCTCTCTCTCTCTCTCTCTCTCTCTATCTCTCCCCGTCCTTCCTCTCTCTCCCTCCTCTCTCTCCCTCCTCTTCTCTCTCTCTCTCTCTCTCTCTATCTCTCCCCCTCCTTCCTCTCTCTCCCTCCTCTCTCTCTCTCTCTCTCTCTCTCCCCCCCTCCTTCCTCTCTCTCCCTCCTTCCTCTCCCTCTCTCTCCCTCCTCTCTCCCTCCTCTCTCCCTCCTCTCTCTCTCTCTCTCTCTCTCTCCCCCCCTCCTTCCTCTCCCTCTCTCTCCCTCCTCTCTCCCTCCTCTCTCTCTCTCTCTCTCTCTCTCTCTCCCCCTCCTTCCTCTCTCTCCCTCCTCTCTCTCTCTCTCTCTCTCTCCCCCCCTCCTTCCTCTCTCTCCCTCCTTCCTCTCCCTCTCTCTCCCTCCTCTCTCTCTATCTCTCCCCCTCCTTCCTCTCTCTCCCTCCTTCCTCTCCCTCTCTCTCCCTCCTCTCTCCCTCCTCTCTCTATCTCTCTCTCTCTATCTCTCTCTATCTATCTCTCTCTCTCTCTCTCTCTCTCTCCCCCTCCTTCCTCTCTCTCTCTCTCCTCTCTCCCTCCTCTCTCCCTCCTCTCTCCCTCCTCTCTCTCTCTCTCTCTCTCTCTCTCCCCCTCCTTCCTCTCTCCCCCTCCTTCCTCTCTCTCTCTCTCTCTCTCTCTCTCCCCCTCCTTCCTCTCTCTCCCTCCTTCCTCTCCCTCTCTCTCCCTCCTCTCTCTCTATCTCTCCCCCTCCTTCCTCTCTCTCCCTCCTTCCTCTCCCTCTCTCTCCCTCCTCTCTCCCTCCTCTCTCTATCTCTCTCTATCTATCTCTCTCTCTCCCTCCTCTCTCCCTCCTCTCTCCCCTCTCTCTCTCTCTCTCTCTCCTCTCTCCCTCCTCTCTCCCTCCTCTCTCCCTCCTCTCTCCCTCCTCTCTCCCCTCTCTCTCTCTCTCTCTCTCCTCTCTCCCTCCTCTCTCTCTCTCTCTCTCTCTCTCTCTCCCTCCTCTCTCCCTCCTCTCTCTATCTCTCTCTATCTATCTCTCTCTCTCTCTCTCTCTCTCTCTCTCTCTCCCCCTCCTTCCTCTCTCTCTCTCTCCTCTCTCTCTCCTCTCTCCCTCCTCTCTCCCTCCTCTCTCCCTCCTCTCTCCCTCCTCTCTCCCCTCTCTCTGGTTACTCCCCTCCTGTAAGGCCAATCCATCTGGAGCTCCCTCCCACCCGGCTGCCGACTGCAGACAAAGAAGTCTTTATCAGTGTCCTTTCTGCGGAGCCGTGTGGGGAACCACATCAAACGGAGCTGGTTCCGTACAGCGGCTGCACCAGAACTGACATCCAGGCTTTTAGTGACCGCACAAGTAGAAACACCGTCATCGATTCACGGCGACAGTGACTCAGCCTGTTGAGGCGATCGGTGTCTCGTTGCTCTATTCTGGGAAATAAAAGCATCACTGATTTGTTCTTGTGCTTCTGTTTGGTTTAAGACTGTGAGGGTTGTATGGAAGTGAGGAAATGAGGAAGTGAGGAAATGAGGATGTGAGGAAGTGAGGATGTGAGGAAGTTAGGATGTGAGGAAGTGAGGATGTGAGGATGTGAGGAAGTGAGGATGTGAGGAAATGTGGAGGTGATGCAGTGAGGATGTGAGGAAGTGAGGATGTGAGGAAATGTGGAGGTGATGCAGTGAGGATGTGAGGAAGTGAGGATGTGAGGATGTGAGGAAATGTGGAGGTGATGCAGTGAGGATGTGAGGAAGTGAGGATGTGTGGAAGTGAGGAAGTGTGGAAGTGAGGAAGTGAGGATGTAAGGAAGTGAGGAAGTGAGGATGTGAGGAAGTTAGGATGTGAGGATGTGAGGAAGTGAGGATGTGAGGAAGTTAGGATGTGAGGATGTGAGGAAGTGAGGATGTGAGGAAATGTGGAGGTGATGCAGTGAGGATGTGAGGAAGTGAGGATGTGTGGAAGTGAGGAAGTGTGGAAGTGAGGATGTGAGGATGTGAGGAAGTGAGGAAGTGAGGATGTGAGGAAGTTAGGATGTGAGGATGTGAGGAAGTGAGGATGTGAGGAAGTGAGGATGTGAGGAAATGTGGAGGTGATGCAGTGAGGATGTGAGGAAGTGAGGATGTGTGGAAGTGAGGAAGTGTGGAAGTGAGGAAGTGAGGATGTAAGGAAGTGAGGATGTGAGGAAGTGAGGATGTGAGGATGTAAGGAAGTGTGGAAGTGAGGAAGTGAGGATGTGAGGAAGTGAGGATTTGAGGATGTGAGGATGTGAGGAAGTGAGGATGTGAGGATGTGAGGAAGTGAGGAAGTGAGGATGTGAGGAAGTGAGGATGTGAGGAAGTGAGGATGTGAGGATGTGAGGAAGTGAGGATGTGAGGAAATGTGGAGGTGAGGCAGTGAGGATGTGAGGAAGTGAGGAAGTGAGGATGTGAGGAAGTGAGGATGTGTGGAAGTGAGGAAGTGAGGATGTGAGGATGTGAGGAAGTGAGGAAGTGAGGATGTGAGGATGTGAGGAAGTGAGGATGTGAAGATGTGAGGATGTGAGGAAGTGAGGAAGCGAGGATGCGAGGAAGTGAGGAAGCGAGGATGCAAGGAAGTGAGGAAGCAAGGATGTGAGGATGTGAGGATGTGAGGATGTGAGGATTTGAGGATGTGAGGATGTGAGGATGTGAGGATGACCTCTGAAGAAGAGTTTTTCCAAACGTTGTTCACCCACTGAAGTTGTTTTCTCTGTTTGACTGGGATGAAATAATAAAAAGCCACATCTGCTCCCAGCTTCACCTCATTACTGCCTCCACTTCACACACACACACACGTTCGCCCATGTAGTAACCATCCATCACTCAGACTGCAGAGGCGACTCCCCTCCCCCCGCAGTCTTCGGCAATCACAGGGCGAGAGAGGTAAAGACAGAGAGAGAGAGAGGGGAGAGAGAGAGGGGAGAGAGAGGTTGCCAGCCACTGCCTCTCAAACGTCGAACGCAGCCGGGCCCCTGCAGACCGGCCGACGCCCCTCCCCCTCCACCTCCACATCTTCCTCTCCGTCACTGCGTCTCCTCCTGCTCAGTCCACCTCTCTGCTTCTCTATCGTCCTCAACATCTCCTTCTTCCTTCTGCTGTTTCCTTGTTTGCACAGTCAGCAGCTCGTTCACCCCCCCCCCTTTTCTTTCACATTCACAGTTTTCTCACGTTGCCTCTTTTTTAAAACTGCTGCTTATCTTCGATACGTCCTGAATATTTGGAGAGAAAATTAATTATGTATCAATCTCTCCATCAGCTGTTTCTCTTTACCCCCCTCTTCTCCGTTGTCTCTCCCTCTCATGCATTTCCACCCTTTACATTTTCTTAACCCCCCCGCTCACCCAGCCTCTTCAGGGAGCTGTAGCGGTTGATCTCTGGTTTCATGGCGGCCTCGTAGGACGGCGGCAGCTGGGCCAGGTTGTGGAAGGAGTGGGAGAAGGACGGGTGGCTGCTGTTGTGTCTCATGCCGCTAAAGCTGCCGCCGCCGCCACCAACGCCACTGGGTCCTTTACCGCTACCGGAGAGCAGCGTGGGGCCGGAGGAGAGCGGGGTGTTGTTCATACGGGGTCCACGCTCTGGAGAGAGGAGGTGAGGAACAAGGGGAATAAAGAGAAGAGGAGGAAAAAGTAAAGCAAAAAAAGAAGAGAGGGAGAGGAGGAGGAAGAGGGGGATGAAGACAAGAGAGAAAAATGGTGGAGGTGGAGTAAAATATGAAGGTGAGGAAGAGAAATACGACAAAAAAAAGACAGGAAACGAGAGAAAAGGGAAACAGAAAAACAGAAATGGGTGAGAATAAAGAAGAAGAAGAGAGAAGAGAAGAAGATAGGAGCTGGTTAATGATCAGTAAACACAGGAAGTGTCTCCATGGCGACCGTCTATTAATACAACTGTTCATCTGAGGCTGCAACACAAACACATCAGCCACATGTAAATACATAGAAATACAATGATAACACCAGAGAGGGAATCTATACACACACACACACACACACACACACACACACACATTTATGCAAAGTGCAAAAAGCAGCACATCGATCGATACACATAAAAATGATTTGTCTTATGTAAGGCTCGCAGCATGGGGGAGGGGCATGTGCACTCATATCAGTTACATCATACGAGCACATTCATATTTTTCCAAACAGAAAACAGGCGGCGAGGGGAACGACCCGACGTGTTCCGGTCACGTGAGCGTCACACCGGATGGTCGCTCTGCTTCCGAGGAGGCACGGCAACAAGAGGAAACTTCACGGGGGGACGAGGAGGTTAAAAATGTGGGAGAACATAAAGCGGCGATTATAAGATGACGTGTCACGTGACCGAGGGGGAAATTGGTCGTTTGCTGTCGTTTCCTGTGTTTGATGAGACACGATCGATGTCGAGGCCGTTCAGGGTGGTGACGCTAACCGGCCTGCGACGCGTCAAGATCACCGGAGGACAAACTGCTGGTCGTTGACCGTTGACTGTAGAGGGCAATAACGTCTCCGTTAAGCGTCACCCGGGGAACACACACACACACACACACACACACACACGGTGGCAGGGGGGGGGACAAAAAGAAGTAATGCCAGCTGCTGTGAGGTCGTGTGGTTTCAGCCTGACGAAGACTGAGGGGAAATGGAACTGAGAAGAACCAAACGTTGAGTCACATGTTCAGGAGCAGCCTGGTCATCTCCGAGAGATCAAGTGGATCCATTTGGACTTTTTTATTCTTTTTTGTCTTTTTGTGTGTGACGCCCACGACGGCTGACAGAGAGGTTTGATCATGTTGAGCTGCAGAGCATCTGAGTCAGAGAGTTGAAGTGTTCTGCTCTGGTTTCCCTCGCAGGACCATGTTCACGTTATCTAACGACTGCAGGACACACATCAGGATGAAGGTTTGATATTTACCTTCACGACCAAACGTGTCGACAGCGAAGAATCTACACACATTCTGATGTACACACATTAAAGAATACAACCGGAATGTATCAAACTTGTTTTTCCCATTTCCCTCTCATCCACTGTTCGATTTCAAAATCAACAAGCAGCTTTTCACGTATTTACAGTTTTCATAATTCAACTCAAGTGTCCGTGCGTCCACTGCACGTCGACCTACACCCGGGACCGTGCACGGATTGGACAGTACCAGCTGTCAATCACACTGTATCCCTGTCCAATACATGCGGTGCTTCATGGTCTACTTGTCTGTAATCTTTGCAGTTTCCATTCTTGAGTATTTCCTCGCCTGAAGGACACGTGTTGGTGTAACTGCTCAGAATAAATCATAATAAAATCGTCGTCATCTTTCTACAGAAAACGTGTCCAGATTTCTGTGGCGACCACGTTGGACGCACTAATAATCAGCCTTCACAAAACTCGCAACAGGAATTCTACGGGTTTCTACGGAGGGTGAGGAGCAGGATCTGGGAGAGGAATCACTTGTGCTGGCATTGCTTTTTTTTGGTTTTTGTTTTCTTGGTGCAAAGCCTGGGAACCAAGTCTGGGAGGTGCAGTGAGCCGGCTCGAGCCAAGACCTCCGTCAATGTGTCGCGTCAGCTGTAAGCGCACTCGCACATCACTGCAACACAGAGGAGACGAGGAAGCAGGCTGGTGGAGGAGGTGGAGGTGGAGGTGGAGGGAAGTGGGGGCAGACAGCTCTTATCAGTCGCGTGTCACCGTCAACACGACCGCGACACAGAACAAAGCATCATCAAAGACGTGCAGATGTTTGGAAAAATGTGTCGGCCACGAGGTCGTGTCGACGATGTCACAGCTGTTTTTAAGAGCGCAGCACGACAGGCCGTCAAAACCCACGACAAGACAGGCAGACAGTGTGCTGGTGAGGCTGCTCGCCGCCGCCTGCGCTACACTGTCCGCTGACCACGAGGCTTACCGATGGAAGCAGAGTGCTTGGGGCTGGATGCAGACCCCTGCTGGTTAAAATGGTGGTGCATGTTCCCGGCTGCAAAGAGAGCAGAGCTGACAAACTGACGGACAAGGACCCCAGAGACACCAGAGGCGTCGACTAAGCATTTGTGTCAGACAGAAGAGACGCTGGGTGAGACAGGACAGAGAGACAGACACAGAGAGAGAGAGAGACAGTTCCTCCAGGAATCAGTGGCTTTTGGTCTTTCATTTAAATGTCACGTGTTTCCACGTTTAACTGGCAAAAACTAGTTGTAATGGACAAATCCATGCTGTTGAATGAGGGAGACCGCGGGCGTCTTAGGGCAGAGGTGTTTTCTCCGTTTGACACCGGTGGGAAGAGAGTTCTGGAATTATCAATAACAAGGAATCAAGAGAAGAATACATCTTGTTGTTACATCCAGTTTTGTAATCGCGTATCGTGAGCAAAGGGATCAGATAGTGTTGATTTTTAAAGTGCCATGACATTAAACTCAGTATTTATAGAAAATAGACTTGTGTGTTCGTGTGAGTGTTCATGTGTTTGTGTGTGTTCATGTGTTCATGTGTGTGTGCGTGCGTGTGTGTTCGTGTGAGTGTTCATGTGTTTGTGTGTGTTTGTGTGTGTGTGTGTGTGTGTGTGCGTGTGTGTGTGTTCGTGTGAGTGTTCATGTGTTTGTGTGTGTTATGTGTTCATGTCTGTGTGTGTGTGTGTGCGTGTGTGTGTGTGTGTGTGTGAGTGTGAGTGTTTATGTGTGTGTGTGTTTTCATGTGTGTGTGTGTGTTTGTGTGTGTTCATGTGTGTGTGTGTGTGCGTGTGTGTGTGTGTGTGTGAGTGTGAGTGTTCATGTGTTTGTGTGTGTGTGTGTGTGTGTGTGTGTGCGTGTGTGTGTGTGTGTGTGAGTGTGAGTGTTCATGTGTTTGTGTGTGTGTGTGTGTGTGTGTGTGTGTGTGTGTGTGTTTGCTGCTCAGAAAATTAAAACGACGATGAGCACTTCAGGTTTCAACAATGTTCAGTTCCTGCAGTGTAGCTGCTCCCACTCCTGAGAGAGAGAGAGAGAGTAGGAGGATCTAGTTTCTACTTTTCTTTTTTTGTGTTTATATTTTCATCTGCGGTTCAGAATCACATTTGAATCCTGGAGAGACGTGAGAGACGTGAGAGACGTGAGAGGCAGAGCGACAGAGAGCGACAGAGAGGAAAGTGTGTGTTGTCTTTGTGTTTCACACTGAAGATGTGTTCAAGTACAAACATTTAAAATCCTCCACCAGAACTCAGAGGACAAGTGAAACGTCTCCATTCACCTTCGCCTGAAGCCAAAATTGAAAACGGTAGCTGAAATTTTTAAAACATCAATCAAAAAGATCAATATGTGACAGCAAATAGTAAATGAAGGACGACTTCACTTTTCAGAATAAACTGAACATCTGCCCCCAAAAAAATGAACAAGTCAAAAAGACAGGAGATGTTGTTTCCGTTTGCTTATGAATTATAAATCTGCAGCATGAGAGAGATTCCACATCGTATGACAGAGTGTGTAGTCTGGAACTGAGAAGATATTAATGTCACAACATGTTTTCATATCAGGATTAAGAAAAAAATCAATGAACTTTTATAATGTTGAACATACGTGTGACGTGTGGGTGGATTTAAATATTGTTACTGATTTTTTTAAATGTTAATGATGATGGTGAGACGACAAGATGTCCAGAATCTGATCTTTTTCCTTTTTCGTTTCAAACAGGAAGTAGCCGACACTCACTGCGGTTGTCTTTGCTCTGCAGGACGGGCGTGTACAGGTTCTTGGACGTGCGTCCGTCGGAGGCGGTGCTGCTCAGCACCGCGCTGTTGTTCCTCTCGCCCGGCTGCACGGGGCTCGACTGGTGACGCAGGATGTCCACCAGAGATCTGACACATGACGGACGGACGGAGGGATGATGAGGGGAGGACGAGGCGGAAAGAGCAGAGATGTGAAGAGAACAGAGGGAATTCAGAAACCACAGACTTCATGTGACTTTTTACATTAATCCTTCAAATATAACAGACACGATGAGATATTCCTTTATTCGTCGTTTACGGCAGCAGGTCGATCTATATCAATACAAAAATACAACGAGATATGTAGCAAGAATTTGTTTAAATGTTAAAAAGAATGAAAATGATATACAATACTCTATACACATCAAAGGCAAACTGACCTTTAAAAACTTTTGACATGTTTAAATTAAGTAATTTGTTTCAGTAACTTGTTTCTGTATATATATTTAAGTACAGGGATACGAATAGACATGTACAGTGGATGTTATAATGTTATTATTTTTGTCTCAGAACTGATTTGTTTTATACATTTTTTTGCCGTTTGAACCTTCCCTTCTGCTGCTTTGGAGCAAACTATAGAATTTAAATGAGTACAAAGTTGATAAAAAATGTAAGTAAAAATGAAAAGAAATGTAATTGAGGCTCGATATTTTAATTTCAACCGTAAACTTTATCATAAAAAACTAACTCACAAATATATGGAACTGGAATTAAGAAGATAATCATGATTTATTTAACGTAAATGTACAATTTACGTTGTATGTACAATAAAAGATTTCATATCGCTAAACATATATCTCATATCGGCCGATAATCAGTCAGGCTCTAGACGAAAGTCTCCTAATCCAGTAATCTCCCTGGCAACAGGCGACAGGTGGGTCATGTGAAGGTTTGTGCTCCGCCCCCTCTGACCCCGAGTCTCACCTGGGCATGTTGATGTCTCGGTTTCGGGGGCGACGCGCCACCTTGCTGAAGGCGATCCTGACGCCCACCGCCACCACCAGCGTGAAGGAGATCACGCCTCCGATCACGTACGCCGTGCTGCTCGCCGGAGAGATGTCAAACAATCTTTGTGACAATCGTTTTTGACCAATTTATTAGTTTCTAAAGATAAAAAATGGCGTCCGGACTCTCTGACCTGCTGTTCTGCTGCTGCAGCGTCTCGAAGTCGGGGTCGGGCCTGTTGCCCGTGGGCACGGTGGTGGTCACCTGGGGGTCGGCCCACACGGGCGACTTGTAGTTGGTGCAGGCGTCCTGGTCAAGCCGGGTCCTCTGGTGCTCGCAGCAGAAGCGGTAGTGGCAGGTGCCGCAGCAGTAGATGTAGCTTCCCTTGGAGCAGTTGAAGGTGCTGTCGAAGTGGCCCATGACGTCGAAGTATCCCCTGTGGAAAGACGTCACGGTGTTTTACTGCTCGTCACGTTTAGGGCTGGGTGGTAAATGAACAACGGGCAGTTTGTGAGGGGCCGTTTTGGTCTCGTTGATCCGATCAGAGAGCGCCGACCTTCTTCGATCTCGCCACGTCAGGAAGGTGAAAAGGAATTCCTGGATGTGCTGGTTTACCCAGATCAACTCTACATTCTGATTGGTTCTTCCTCGGGTCAGGCCCCTCTCCTCCAAAATATTACATGGAAATCATAAATAACAAACAAACTAAAAACCTCCTTGGCGGGGAAAATAAGGAGGCCGCCCAATAATCAGTATCTGCATTTATGTGTGTCAATATGAAAACTTTACATTTTACAGAATAAAAAAAAAAATTGTATTTATGTTTACGTTTATATTTTAAATAAATAAAAATCTTTTTTATTATGGTTATAAAGTGAGTAAATCTTATATCATAAATATTGATGTATCAATGTGCACATCGCTGTGACGGTCGAGCTGCTGAACGTGGGAGTTATTTCAACTTCTTTATTTACGACTGGGCAGCCTAGATCAATGAAGTCGTTTGTTGTCTTAACCTATAATAATAATGATAATAATAATTCAACATGATTTATTTGTTTATTTTATTTGCGTCATCTGAAGCTACAAAGTAATGTCCTTAATTACACAAACGTCGTTGAGTTAAAAGAAAAATGGAAACTGAGTAGATGTACTTGAGGCAGTTTTCCATATTTCACGTCTTTTGTTTTCGAGTTCGTGAGCCGCCGCCTACGTGCTCGATGCTCCGCGATGCAGCTTCACTCCCGAGGAGAAACATGCTTCAGGTCACTGACGTCCAGCCGCAGCGGCAGAAACCACCCGCTGCAAAACGGAGGAAAAGGTTTTTTCCTGTTGTTGTTGTTGTTGTTGTTGTTGTTGTTGCCGGGGCAGCAGAGGACGTGTAATCTCACCGTACATTAAAAATAATAATATTTAGAGAGGCTCCGTTGTGATCGTGCCGTCGGTGCCAACACACAACCGATTTAGAGCCGGTTGCACGTTGCCTAGCAACAGCAGGACGCCTCTGAGTGCAGCGGGAGGAGAAGACGAAGAACCATGATGCTCTGGCGGGATCGACACATCACACACGGACTGGGAATTGAATGAGCGCTGTGATTTTTGAAGACGTGGCGTGAACTTCCAATCTGAGGCGACACGACCGAGACACCGACGAGTTGAGAGGAGATTTTATATGATCATATTATCCTCTGGCATCCACAAGGTTTATTTTGTGTGCGAGAGGAAACTGATCCTCAACAGTTTCCATCGAAGTGAAATTGAATTACAGTATTTTTTTTTTGCATTATTAGTGGATTACATCTGATTTCTCTCAGATTTTTGAAATGACAAATACATTTCCATCATGAATTCTGAGCTTCTGTCCTCGTGTCAGTGGTTCACTGATCTCTAGTTATGTACGTCACATCTTTAAAAGAATCAACATCTCTCATCCGATCAAATGGGACCTGAGGAGAGATAGCTGACTCTCCTGCTTCGACCAAGTGCAACATTTTATGCGATACTGATTTTTTTGTAATTTCCAGTTTTATTTTTAAGTTTTAAAATAAAATATGAATGACACAGTTGAACAGAAACCCACATAGTGTGTGTGTGTGTGTGTGTGTGTGTGAAAACACTGCCACACTATATATCTGCTGAGCCACGCCCATATTTTTCCACAATCCAATCAAATTCCAGTTACTCCGTTTAAATCTCTCCTGCAACAAAACCCTGACTATTATTCCACAAACGTCACATGATAATCTTCTTCACAGACACTTGCACACAACAGGAAGGAGAATTGTTCTGGTCGTACCTGCACACGTCCACATCCACCAGCTGTCGGGGGGGCGGAGCCACCTGGGCCGCTCCCAGCGGCGGCTTCAGGGCGTCGGCCGTCATGTTCCTCGGCAGCATGGTCTGAGGGAGGGGCTTCGGAGGAAGTTCTGCCACGGCCGGCGGATCATCGCCGTCCACCTCCACCTCGGCCGCCTTCGGAGCCACTTTGGGTCCGGCGGGCGGCGGCTTGTAGCCGGTCAGGCGGAACAAGGCGGTGCTGGTTTTACCAGCTGCAGCGGGGTCGCCTCCCGTCAGAGTCCTGACGTCACCGTCGACGGCACGTGGCCCACCGGTGATGGTTACCGTGGAAACAGCAAGGCAGGAGAAAAGCAGGAGGAGGAGGGAAAAGCAGAGCATCCCTCTGGAGAGTGTAGGCCTCATTGTTTCTAATCACAAAGTTCTTGAGCCGATGTCAAATCACGTCAAACGCTCAGCGTCCTCGTCCAAGATGGCCGCTCCTTGACTTATAAAAACCACCTCGGTATGAAAAGGTTGAACTCCGCTCAGCGTCTCTCGGAGTTCAGCGGATTCACTTTGTTCCAGTGACGTTCCACATTTCTGGCCTTCACCTTAATGTAAACATTTTCTCTCCGCGTACGAATCCGTCCGTCGAGCAGCGTCTGTAAACATGGAGGTCTTTAGATCTGGAATATAATCAGTTCAGAACAAATCTTGAACCAGTAAAGAAACGGCAGCAGGAATCAGACCTCTTTACGTTTTGGTCTGTCGGTCGACAAAGTTCTATTTTACAGTCCAACGGCCCAAAAATGTAAAATCTTCAAAATAGTCAGTTGTTGTTTTTTGTGCGAGAAAAACTGTAAACTCTCAATGTGACGACCGAGTCGTATCTCTTCTGAACCAAGTTGGTTTATGGCACAAACGTTACGATTCACGACTCGAATGAAGAAAAACCCTCGTGTGTAAACATTGAGCGCTGAATGTAAACTTTGATGTTTCTCCTTCGACGAGCGTCGACGGATGTTGGAAGAGTTTTTTGGCACTTCAGTTGTCCTGCGGGATGTGTGAAATCATACGTGGAAGTTTGAAATCAAAATGGAATATTCAAGCTCTGCGTTCGTGTGTGTGTGTGTGTGTGTGTGTGTGTGTGTGTGTGTTGGCAGCTTTAGAGTTCTCAGCTTTGTTCGGTGAACGAGCTCAGTCTGAATTTTGGCAACAAGCGGCGACGCGCTCACAATCGGTCCAGTCGACGAGCTCCTGCTCTCGTACAGGACCAGTAAAGGTGGAAATGCTTTTGGTTTGAATTCGAGCGGCGGATCCAGACGTTGTGTGTAAAGGTTACTGCTGGATGACGGCGGAGCGCGGCGTCAGAGACCCGATTGGTCGCAAGGCATCACAGGAGCGTGAGCGCCAGCGTCAAAGTGGCGACGGGAAATCGCGGAAAGAAAGAAAAGAAAAGTAAGAAGAAAAACAAGGATCTTATGTGCGTTCGATCCCCTTGTGCGAGTGTCTCTGCTCGGAGTTCAGCTTGGCCCAGCAGAAGAGGACGAAGGAGGGCTTGGGCCCGGTTCTAGCAGGGCAGCGAGGTTCTGCCCACAGAACAGACATGAAAATGTCCGGATTCATCCGTCGACGCGGGACAGGAACACGTGGGGGGACGAACTCCACGACGCGGCCACGGTCCGACCGCCGCAGATCCGGCTCGGACGCACGTAGAAAGAAAACTCTGCTCTTTCTCATCCACGCGTATGAAGTGTAGTTTTCTTGGTCGACTCCCTGAACGTGTGCGTGACGGAAGGTCACTGGGACGCGGCGAGGCGTCGGGTCGACGGCTGGTGTTCACTATGGCTTCAGGTCGCGACGCTGTTTGTTTCTGGCTTTTGGGGTTTTTTTACAAACTGAATCTTCTTCCTTCAAAAAATCTAAAAACAGTGACAGGTTTTAAATTGCATGTTTAAAGTAGATTAAAAGGAAGAATGTTAAAAAAGGAGACAGAGGTCGACGAGGTCACTGGGATCAGATAAAGGGGCTTTTCGGGCGGCGTGAATGGAAAACGTCCACGTACGGAAGAGACGACGGAGCGAGAGGCTTCTGTCGTTGAAGCAACTGGAAGAAGGAGATAGGAAAGTGTCAGTGACAGTGTTTCACGGCGCAGACGGAGGCGACAGAGCTTCTCCGAGCCTTTGAGATCAGCGACGACGGCGGCGGCGGTTTCTGTATTTATCAGCTGAGGTCAGTCGAACGCCGTCCGTCCTGCCGCAGCCTCGGAGGGTTCAGGCGTTACCACAGATCTCTCCCCGACTACACACAAGACCACCGGCCGGAGGATCTGTCCAGACAAGCACTTGATAATGAACTGATCGTTCGTCCCCGGCACAAAAGAAACAATCTGGCGCGTGTTCAGCGTCGAGGAGACGACGGACAGAAACTCTCACGGCCGTCTGCTTTTTTCTGTCTCTCTAGAATCTCTCTTCAGTTACGTGTCGAGGTGGAACGAGACGCTGACATGAGGTCGTGATGTGTTCGTGGTCCGTGGTGATGGTGAGTTCCCTGGATTCTCTTGGTTTTGCAGACGAGGCGATGAGAAGATCCCCGACAGCATCAAGCTCAAACGGGGGAGAGAAAAATCCCCTGGGGGAAACTTCGTCTTCAGGTTGTTAATTTCCCCTCACAGGGTCACATCCACTCGGTTCTCACACTGAAACAGAAGAACACGACAACACGCGGAGTGTTGGTGAGGATTCGTTCAATCTGCTTCTGCTGTACTTCTCTACAGGAAGTCAGTCATGAGAGAAACTGTGTGTGTGATCTCAGCCGAGAGGACGGAGGTGATTCGATGTGAGGCTCTCGCCTCGAGCGACTTCATGTGCAGCTTATTTAAAGCTTGATTAAACCTGAAATTCTGCTTAACTGGGGGACCTATAGCCCATATACTGTCTGCAACACACACACACACACACACACACACACACTGTATGACAACGTCAGCTGACGGAGGAGAAGGGAGCAGCCGTGATCTGACTTTGATAAAAAGGGAGCAGGCGACATGACAGCTGCCATATGGACTCATCTGACAGAGGGACGGAGTGTGTGTGTGTGTGTGTGTGTGTGTGTGTGTGTGTGTGTGTGTGTGTGTGTGTGTGTGTGTGTGTGTGTGTGTGTGTGTGTGTGTGTGTACTGTCCCTGTCTGTCTGCCTGTCTCTCTCTCTCTGCGTCTTCCTGTCTTCCTGCTGAGCCCGGTCATTCGTCTTGCTGTGTGTCCGACACACGTATGGATTTGTCTTGCGGCCTGTATCTACCTGCTGCTCCCACTTCCTGTCCACAGCGTGTGCCACAGTATATACACACACGTATATGTATGTGTATATATATATATATATATATATATATGAATGTGCGTTTGTGTTTGCTGATATGAAAACCTTTATTTTTACAGAATTTGTGAGTGTGTTTGTCAAACGTTGACGTGAACTGATGTTTTGTACCGTTACTGTAAAAACAGATCATGGCTCTTTTATTTTTCAAAACTGCGTTTGCTCGTTAACAGGTTTTCTTTTTAATTTAACGTTGAAGTTGCTGTTGCTGTAAACTTTTTTTAAAGGAAGGGACAGTTGTTCATTCCTGGATTTATTTATTTGTGATCTTGTCAAACTAGATCAATAAAAGAAGCTCTATGATATTTAAATGTATGTATCTGTGTGTATCATTTCATACAGATGTTTAAATACCTGATTTATTAATTATTATTATTATTTATTTTATTATTATTATCATTACAAAGTCCAGGTATCGGGAAGGGAAAAATAAGTATGTGAGGCCTATATATATATAAATGAACCCTATAGCTCTGCTGCTCACACTGTGTGTGACTGTACATCTGTGTCCATGTTCACAGTTCACTGTACATGAGCCTGAACGTGTCTCGCTGCTCTTCATCCTCTTCCAGGGACACGTGAGCTTTAAAGACTCAGAAGCCCCCGACAGGCAGTGAATTAGTGCAGCAGACCCCCTGTAACACACACACACACACACACACACAGACCATCTCTCCTCCCTCCCTCTCTCAGTGCGTGGGCCGGAGCGTCTCTCAGAATAGCACTGCAGCATTGAAAAGAGGGAAAGTGAAATAAAAAACAAGGGGAGAAGATAAAAAGCAAAATAAAAAATATATGTTTTTGTGTGTGTCATTGGTGTTAGTTTTTTTCTGCAGCGTAACACAACCAAGCGTCAGTCAGTCAACGGCGTCATCTCCGCCTCCACCTGCCTCCTCTTCCCTACAACCACATCGCTTTCCCCTCTGACCCCCCCCCCCCCCCCCCCCCCCCCCCCCTCTCCTCTCCCCTCCCTCGCTCTCTGAAGCATGCTGGGAAATGTGCCAGTGCATGAGGGCATGCAGCAGCAGCGGCAGTGCGGTGAACTCTGTCGGTAAAGGTCAACGCACCGCCCTTGGTCCTGACACAGTGGTGGAAATAAAAACTGGTTTAGAAATAAAATAAAATAAATCCATTAATGCAGCCTAGTTTTCAGATGATAGTGTGGAGTGAGGAGTTCGTCCATTAACTCCCATCACAGCGACACCACATAATGTCCTAACGATTTGTTTTCAGCCGGGAGAGATCCGACGCTCGCTGGGCCGAGCCACGGCGGCGACGTCATCTCACACAGTGATGTTACGTCTGGAGCGACACATGCCGATGACAAATCATCCAGCAAACACTAATGTATCATACGTGACTTAACGAATAACTCTATAACATTTTGTAAAAGAGCTACAACGTAAAAATGCCACCAACTGATTTAAACACGTCAAAGCACAGAACTAGAAAAAGAATCAAGGACCAGATATCGTCACATAATCAGTTGTTCTGTATCCTTTAACATGTCTTTAAAGCTACAGTGTGTAATATTTAGAAGAACTTATTCACAGAATAAGAACTATGTGTTCATATATAGTTGGTTATAGTTCCATGAGGTGGACCCGACCTCCGTGTGAGTCTCCATGTTTCTACGTTGTTGAACTAAACGCTCCAGAATACGTCGTGTTCACGTTGAATTTTCAGACGCTGCTGGAAACCGGAGATGGAATCGGCGGTGCGCCGCCATAAAGTGTCCCCTGTCGGTCGCTCAGTTGGTTGCTGTTTATAACTTCACCACCAGATGGCGCCAGAAAATTACAAAAATTACACTTGGGCTTTAACTCCTGAGGTGACTTTATTTTCCTGATCAATATCAACTCATATTCAATTTAAAATGAAACAAAATTAAATCTAATCATTATTAGACCTGAATAAATGAATTGAGTGTTTTGTGTAGAAATTTTTTTTTTTGGAAACAGTCCAAAACCAAATCCTGTTCAATTCCCATTAAATAAGATCAAGAAAGCAAGCAAATTAATTCACTTGTTGCTTTAAAATTTTTTTTTATAAAATATCGAAACCCCAGATTAATCTGACTTTCTTCACCCAGAATTCCTCATTTTAACTTCAAGGATGTAAAGCAGAAGCAGAAGCACACGTCCTGGCCCAATCCTTCAGAAGAAGAGCTGCAGAAAAAAATACGCTCAATAAAAATGACATCGTCTACAAAGCGGCTATGTGAGGAATAAGTGTCCAATCAATCAAACGGGGGCGTGATCAATACTGAGAGGGTGAATCACTGTTTGTGTCAGGACGCGACATGTAAATGTTGTCATTGATTACATCATGCACTCTTAGCGTTTATGGCGCCATATGCTCTGGTCGTCAGATTTATTCATCTGTTCGTCTCAGAGCTGCAATGACAACTCTCAGAATCTCTTTTGAAAAAAGACGATCAACTGTATAATGAGTCGATCTGAACCCAGGCGATAATTATTCATCTTTCAGAACAGTGGTGTCATTTATTCCTTTGGCGACAGCTTCGCAAGGTGTAAAAAACGAAACATAATGTTTGTGGCTGTTG